>NC_065508.1:31172120-31191355 GCF_006386435.1 Epinephelus moara
GGGGGGGGGGGGGGGGGCATTTTGACTAAAGAACTTAATTAATCAATTCAGGACAAAATGGAACAAAATCAGACGCATAACACCCTTAAAACAATCATTTCACAAATCAAGAAGGAAGCAACAGATCTCCCAGACGGTTCCGAGAGCATCCTCACTGTTCACTGTCTGATATTAAAAATGTTCAACCTTCAGAAGACGAGCAACCTGTCCCTTCATGACCTGAACATCATCTGTACATCCTGCACCCTTAACCTTGTTTTTCTCGGATATCAAGTTTGCGAGCTTAGCGTAGAGAGAAAAGGGGGGAGAGGGACATGGGGAGGATACAGCGCATAGGAAGCACACAGGAAGCAAACACGGCAGCTTTTTTATCCCTCCAGTGCCAATGCTGCTGCACTCTTACCCCACTCTTGACATCTTGTTTTCAGAGTGGACTGAATCCACCCCCAACACCACCACCTCCACCCACACACACACACACACACACACACACATATTTCAGCACCACACCAGATTTTACAGCTGGATGAAGAGCATCAATGGGAGCAGTGAGCGAGCGGCCAAACAATGGACACGGCGTCCAGGCCGGCACGCCAACCCAGGATTTCCTGGCTTACACCACAAAAAAAAAAAAAAAAAGTCAGCCCCTTCCGGCTGCTCAATAAAGAATGAAACTCTTGTATGTACCAGGGGGGAAAAAGAGCATGTTGGGTAATCTCACAATCCAGACAAGTGGTGTTAGTGTCAGTTGGTGGGCAGATATCAGGTGGTTTGTTTTTGACTGTCATTGTGAGTTAGTGGCGGGGTCCGCCGCCCGGGCAGCTCGGTCCGTCTGACACAACAGGGCTTAAAAAAGCAAACAGAGGCGAAATGAGCGGTGCCTTCAAACGCGAGCGCCACCCCGACATCAAACACTCTGAATCTGACCCGATCCTCCCTTTCACTGTCGCATGAGCCTGCATGGAAGCTGTCAGGCCTCGTTAACAGAGAGACGCCCACCGCCAGCCTGTCTGCCGTCCCAACCGTCTGACCGTCTGAGCGGCGGCTGGTCTGTGCAGCTTTCCGTCTGACATCTCAACCCTCTGTCTGACTGTCTGTCGCCGGCTTTCTGTTCATCTGCTCCTCGACACACAACTTGTCCCCGAGGTTTCGAAGGAGTGGGGCAAACAGAGCAGAAAGGTTGGCTCCAGGGTTCAAAATATGGGGAAGATATGAGGAGCTCGGCTCCCCAGACAGAGACGTAAGCTCTCTAGAAAGCATCATTTGAGAAATGAGGGGATCTAAAGTATTGTATTTTTTGGTGCCTCTGTTTTTTGTATTCTGCATAGATGCATTTGATCCTATATAAACAGGTTCTTGAAATAAATAATTGGCTAAAACTGAAGCACCTGTCAGGGGGTTCGTTGATTTGCACACAAAAATGTTCAATTATTTGTGTCTAATAAACACGATGCTGTCTGCTCCTGCTGTGGCCATCCATGCATCGGGGCACACTCAGTGTACGTTATGCTCCGTACAATGTCTTGCGCCAACATTTGAGGCTGTGAGCAGTATTGTTAGGCCTTGGCGTTCGAGGCTTCGGCCCCAGATCTAAATAGGCTGTAAATATATTTTAAAAATAAAAATATATCCAATAATAAAAAAATAAATATTACAAAAAGCCCCAAATCTTGAAAATAATATGTTGTTGATCAAAAACACAAGTTTCAATTTAAAATGCCATTAACTATGTAATAGAAGGAGCTGGAAATTTGCTTTATGGTGGGTGGGAGTGGAGGTGGATGGCTCCAACAAACCTCTGGCTTTCACCCGGGAGACTGCTGTTCACTTCCTGTGTGAATGTTGAACCAAACCATGATGTTTTTTTCTAAACCTAACCATGTGCTTTTTTTGCACAAGGAAATACACGTAAATATGAGGTGTTTTACCAACATGTTTATTTTAAAAAAGACTGTATGCATCTAAAAAACAGAAACTGTACATTTCCTGTGAAAATGGAACTTTATTTAGAAAAGACAGAATGCATGTAACAAGCGTAAATCCGCACAGCGTCCCTGAACGTCAACAACAGACGTAAGAGGATAGCTAGCGTGTCATACGTAGACACGAAACTCCACTGACAAAGCGACGATATTTGACGAGTTGGCATGAGAACCCACGTCAGACAATAACCACAGCCAGCAGGATTCATCCTCTGGGCTCAGTACTGAAGTATTTCAGTCCAAAGTTGTGAACTGACCGACACTGAGCTGCTAGCATGGCCATATTTTGTATGAAGTCAAGTTTGTGCCTTTTTTTTTCGGCAACAGCTCAGTGCTGCTCAGTACATTATTCATGAAACTGTGACGTATAACAACAAAAACTCCCTCCCTTCTTTGATTTCCTGTTAACCCACTCTGAGTGCTGTGATCTCCTGAGGAGCACAGCAATGGGGATTCCCTCATCCTTCCTGCCCTCCCTCCCTCTCTCCATCCCATCATCCTTTTACTTCCTCCTCCTCTTTGCAGGGGGACATAAGCCTCTTATCGACATGCTTCAGGGGAGCGAGTGGCTCACTAACTGTTTAAAATGTATTGCGTTCATGATTATGGTCTTTGAATGTAGTCACATTTCTCAGGTCGTATCAAAAGAACCTCCAAACTACTGTAACACACACAACAGCTGACTATCTGTCAGCGCTGGTAAAGCTGAATAAATGTTGTATAAATCCAGCCTTACAGGTGGCTAAGTCTCGCCCCAAAGGGTGAAAACTCTCCCTCGGAGAGTAACGGAGGCAGACAGAGGAGGTTTTTGTGCCGAAAGGAAACGAGAGAAGCTGCCGATTATCAGCACTAAAGGCAAAAGATCCCTTCATTCTTAAACCCCCCAAGGAAGGCTCTGAAGCCTAACATGCTCTTTCATCCCCCCTGATTTGAAACACAAAAGATCCTCATGACTCTGAAAGGAGAGATGGAGAAAGTTTTAAATCTCTCTCTTAATGGCTCAAAAATCTTTGTTTCAGTAATATTTAATATTTTCACGTTAGCCAACTATACAAATAATCATTAGCTGAGAAAAGTTTTCTTTTATCCTTTAACTCCAACAAGATATCTGTGGCCGCATTGCCACCAAACCCTTTCAGTACAGTACCTTCGGAACCAACAGTAACCCTTCAGACATGGTACCTAGACCCTCGGTCTGTTGAGACAGTCCTCTTAAATGTGGGCGGGGTTGTTGTCACTCACTGCTCCATCCAGCACTCGCTGTATTTCCTCATCAGCGGTGACACAGATGAAAGTCTGCACCTGGTTTATCGTCCACAGAACGAGGCTGCACGCTGACATTTTCAGAACAAAATAGAACAGGCTGCAGTGAGAGTCTCTCTCCATGGGATATTTAAAAATAGCAGCTTTGTGCATTTAGTCCTTCTCAGGCAAGCTCAGGGGTTTAGTGTTGCTATAGCCCGACGCTACGCAACCCTTTTCTTTTCTCCGAGTGAGGATTAGACTATATGCAGCTCACATAACCTGGTCGAAATTAAACACTTGAAGATCCACTCATTACTACAAGTGTATGTCATTGTTGTGATATTGAAATTTAAGGTGTGCTGATGGATTCATGTCATCAACTCATGCACTGAGTAACATTTCAAGTTAACATTCTAACGTTAACGTAGGTGGCAAAAGTCTGTTTGTTGGATGGGTCCAACAAACACCAAGCTTCACCCGAGAGAGCGGTGTTCGCATCCCGTAAGATTGTAAAGCCAAACCCTGTTCTTTTGTCCTAAACCCAACCATGTGTGTTTGTTGTTGAAGGGAAAAAAAAGTCACTTCACCGTGTTGTACCAACGTAGTGCTTTCATTTTGAAAGAGACTGTGTACAAACTGTACATTTCCTGTGAAAACAGAAGTGAATCTTGGAAACAGACAATGCATGTAACAGGCTGAAGTTGACACGGCGCCCCAGAACGTCAGCAACCAACACACCCAGGGTACCTTGGACGTCATATGTGGACGTGGAAAGTCCATGACCAAATGTCGATATGTGACAAGGTCACAGTGAGAATGTGTTGAAATGCCAAACTCAAGGCTTCAGAGTTGCAGTCCACAACCCATCCATTATTTTATACAGTCTGTAGGTAAATCCCATGAAGCTCTTTACATGTCTGTGCAGCAGACATCTCGACTTCACTGACATTATAATTAAAATAAACTTGAAACTATTTTTTGATGCTTCACTTTGCCTCAATCAAAATTTGTCACCCAAACAATACTTAAAACGTTTTCATCCTGTGTTCTGTTTTTCATTCAGGTTATATTTTTTCTTCCTATCTTGTTGTTTTTTAAATATTTTATAGTCCGTCAGTTATCCAGGTTGTGAAATAAATCTTTATCCTGAACAATAAATCTGCAGACTTTGCTTCCTGAGTGTTTTCTCCAGGTATTTGGCAAACTGCATAATCCTGCTTCCTGGAACCTCGAAGCCTCCACCCCCTCAGGTGAGGAGGGAGAGATGCCCGGCACAGTGAGCGAACATCCGCAGACCGTCATCCTGCGAGTGGGGGGAGGGCAGTGACCCGTATCTCCTTAAATGGCCAGAGGTCAGCCAAAACAGAGGTGTTGGATTCAGACGGGGCTACGCTGAGCTCCGACCTGCTGCCTCCTGAAAGGAAGTCATTGTGCTGTATGAGTCTGGAAAACCTCCCTCCTCCTCCGTCTCGCTGTGTTCACTTTCACTCTGGGCTAATTGTTTTCAGAAATGAAATTTCAAAGAAGCTGTAAATTTTTCTGTAGATTGAACAAAGACTATGACATTAAAAACAATCACTGAAACTATTGTTTGCTGCAAATACTGTATTTTTGTTCTTGATTCTAATGAGGGTTTTTTATTTCAAAGTAAATGCAGATGAATTTCATGTTTTGATTTTGTTTGTTGAGGTTTTGATGCTTAAAAACAGACCCCAGCTTACAAGCAGTGGGCAGGTGGTGTTTGGTTGCAGGGTATTGAAGCATTAGGATGTATCAGACGTAGCAGTATCACAGTGTAAAAATACTCCATTACAGAATATAGACTGTATATAAAGATGGATGACATGACAGCTCCCCAAAAGTGAAGCCAAAACATCTGGATCGCCCCCTGGTGGCTGACTGCAGTAAAGGTCCCTAAACCCCGCCCCCTCCATGCAGACAGGATATGGGCCAAACAAAAAACTCCCAAAGATGGTTCCCGTTGTTTTAGGTAGTTCTTATCACACTGATGTTCCTTTAAGTTCTAAGTTTCTTAGTTTGGTTTTGATCAGTTATTTGATGCTATAAAAAGGAGGCGCTGTTTGCAATCGCTTGGACGGGTGTGTGCGTGGAAATTCTATACCCCAGAGATTGCTACTGCGCAGGCTCCGACTCCAACAATGTGTTCTCATCCCAACTCATCAAATATTGCTGCTTTGTCAGTGGACTTTCACATTGACATTCCATTTTCACAGTACAATTTCTACTCGTCAGATGCATGCAGTCTTTTTCAAAATAAACTTAAACGTTAGTACAACACCTCGTACTTCCTGGTGAAAGAAAAAACATGTGGTTAAGTTAAAAAAAACATCATGGTTTGGCTCAACATTCACACAGAAGGTGAAAAGCAGGCTCCCAGGTGAAAGTCCAGGGTTTGTTGGACCCGTCCACCTCCCCTCTCGACTTTCCAGTTCCTTATATTACATTGTTACCAGCAGTGGTTCAAACGGACAGTGTCCAGTGCGTTTCATATCACCGCCAAAGGTGCCTTTGTGCATTAATATCTTATTTGAACGTCCACTGACATAGCGCCAGTATCTGATGACTTTAGTTGGTGGCTGCTGCGTCAACAACTGCTGCCACCTGGTGTGTATTATACCACCGTCAAAGGTGCCTTTGTGCGTTGGTATGTAACACCCAAATCACTGAAAAAGCAGCGGTATCTTATGAGTTCGGAATGAGAACAGGCTGGCTCCAAATGACATCATCAGCACAATGGGAGCGGCCGTATCAAGGATAATTTAGGGAGATATTTGTACAGTGAGAGTAAGTGGAGACGCATCATCCATCTTGATTTACAGTTTCTGGAACAAAAGTATTGATTGTTGATGTTCTGGGATGGCGTGTCAGTTTATGCTTGTTACATGCATTGTGTCCTTTCAAAATACACTTCTATTTTCACAAGATGTACAGTTCCGCTGGTTAGATGCATGCAGTCTTTTTCAAAATAATCATACAGTATCGGTAAAACACCACCTTTATATAGTTATTATGTTTATGTGTAAAGTCTGGGGTTTCTTAGACCCTTCCACCTCCCTTCATGCCCTCCCTCTAGGGACTTTCCAGCTCTTTATATTACCTTGTTGTATCACCGTGCAGGAGGAAGCGTGCATCTACTCATAGCCAAGATATAAACATTAATGCATGTTATATCTCTGCTAAAGGTGCCTTTGAGCGTCGGTATCCTTCATGGATGTCCACTGACATAGCGCTGATATTTGGTGACTTCGGTTGGAGGCCACTGAGTCAACAACTGACGGACAGTGTCAGTTTGAAATGCCACCGCTTACAGTGTAATACAAAGAGCTGGAAAGTCCCTGTGTGGCAAATGGGAGGGGAGGTTGATGAGTCCAACAAGCCCCAGACTTTCACCCAAGAGATCGTTGTTCACTTCCTGTGTGAATGTTGAGCCAAACCATGATGTTTTGTTTTTTTAAACCTGACCACGTGCTTTTGTTGCACAAGGAAATAAACGTACACTGTGTTTTTTAAATGTTGTAAGTCTATTTTGAAAAAGACTGTGTGCATCTAACGAGCAGAAACTGTTCATTTCCTGAAGTGTATTTTGAAAAGGCACGCTGTATGCAAGAATGTTAGCAACAGACGCAGGAGGATACCTAGGGCGTCGCAGATGTTAAAGTCCACTGACTAATTATATTTGACGAGTTGGGATGAGAACGTGTTGGCAATAGTTATCAGATAGATGTAGTGATGTAAAAACTACAATAATCTTAAATACAGTTGCGTAGAGTTGTTTCAGCTCACTGTATTTGGCTCCCTTCGATTGTTATGTATGTATATTCTTATGTGTTCACTCTTGCCACTTGCTGTACCACCAAATCTCCCTTTAGGGACAAAAATAAAGCTGAAGTTGAAGAAGTATAAAGTAGCATGTGAATGTAAATGTTGAGTAAATGTTCTGTGTTTTGTTATTCAGGTGAACTGATCCTGTAAATTAAGTATACTTTGATGAACCCTCCATCCACTCCCACTCTCCCGCTGTCTCCTCTGAGCCACGCTGGTTGTATTAACTGCCGTTCAGCCTGCGATCTGCTTCACATTGAGAGGATCAAAGCCTGAAGGGGGGGGGGGGGGGGGGGGGTGCATGTGAGGCAGTAATTTGTTTCCACAGGGGAGTCCTCTCCCTGGGAAAGTGCAATAGGTTAGAATATCAATGAGACGTGCCTGAGAGCGTAACCGCTCACCTGTTGTCTGACTGCGGATTTGGCACTTTCTCTGCAGTCAGGAGGCCGCCTCGGCTTCCTCTCAACTCTGTCTGTTTCCCAGCAAACATTCTGACACTGAATAAATCATGAAAACATTACAGTGATGTACGTGGAGCAAAGTTTCTATGAGAGAAGCAGGCAGGAAGGTTTCAGAGGTTTATCTGGAGGGTTCTTGATAAAGCTCTGACATATTATCATCACTCATCCACATTTAGCCGGAGGTGGAAGAATTCAGATCCTTTACTGAAGTAAAAGTACTAATACCACACTGGAAATACTCACGACAAGTAAAAGTCCTGCACTGTGTTGCACCAGCTGTGTTAGGGTGTAGAGTCAACACTGGAGGCTTAGCAACTACCAGTTAGTTTGTAACTAAATCAACTAATAAAAGTGTTTGCACCTTGACGACTTAGGGCAGAACTGAACAAGTTTGGACGTTAAGTCCTAGTTAAGGCAAGTGGCCAATCAACAATCAAAGACAAAGTTATGTCATCATGGTTACTGTGCATATTAGCCTTCTGGCAGCCCAGTGGACAGAAGAAAATTTCATAGGTATCATATTAGTGTTTCTAAAGTGACGTGGTCATCCTGGTCTCATTTCGGAGTTGTTGGATACCAGCTTTTAGTCTTCCGGCATCAGACACAGATGAGCCGACAATGATACGCGGCCAGTCAGCGCTGTTGTTTACTGGTGCACAGTGGCATCAGGGGGAAACGTGGTGGGACAACAACGAAAATTAAGGGAGCGAAAGTCCAAGAAGGGTGGCAGGGAGCGAAAGTCCAAGAAGGGTGGCAGGAGGGGTGGTGGATGGGTTCAACAACCACCGACTTTCACCGAGGAGGCCGGTGTTCACTTCCTGTAATATTGTAAAGCCAAACCCTGTTCTTTTTTCCTAAACCCAACCATGTTCATTTGTTGTTGAAGGAAAAAAATGTTTTGCTGACATAGTGCTTTTATTTTGAAAGAGACAGTATGCAAACTATACATTTCCTGTGAAAACAGAAGTGTATTTTGAAAACAGACAATGCATGTAACAGGCTGAAGTTGACACGGCGTCCCAGAACGTCAACAACCAACACACACAGGGTACCTTGGAGGTCACATGTGAACGTGGAAAGTCCATGACCAAACGTGGACATGTGACGAGGTCACAGTGAGGATGTGTTTTTGTGGTACATGAGCTGACTCTGTCATCAGGAGGTCGAGGGGACAGTGAGGGATGAGACATCACTGCATTACCTACCAGGATGGTGTACTTAAAGCGTTTGTATTTTCACAGATACATCGCTGTGTCTCCAGCAGCTTTTTAGCCACCAAAATCAAGTATTTTAACCCCAAACAGGATCATTTTCCTGATTATAACCAGGTGTTTTTTTGTGCCTAAACATAAACACGTTAACCACAGTGGTGGGAAAATGTATCCGTACTTTGCAGAAATGTACGAAAGGTGGCATGCATATACTGAGAACATGATGCTGTGTGGCACAAACTGTCATGATCTGCCCTGATCTCTTCCTCAGGTTGTGTTCATCAGTCATGCTTCGGGTTTCCTGTTTTATTTTGTTACTCTAATCTCCTCTTGTGTCAGATCACCTCACTTCCTGCCTTTGTGTGTTTTCTGGCCAGTTTTGATCGTCTGCCCCGCCTTGATTAGTTTCACCTGTCCCTCAGTAGTCCTTCAGCCTACTCACCTGTTCTCACTTCCCCAGTTAATGTCTCTCTGCTTATATCTGCCCAGTTCCTTCGTTCTTTGTCAGTTCGTCTTCATTTTTGGTTCTGAGGTCTGTTACCTGCGGCCCTGTGCCTGCCTTTAACTCGTCCAGCTGCCTCGTTTGTTCTCTGCATTTGAGTGCAAAGCTGCTCCCTGCTCTCCAAGACCGCGGCAGAAAAATTTAGAGTTATGTTGTAACTTGAATCTGAGGTGCAACTGATTTAATTTCAGTAATGCATAAATCACAACTTAATAACTTACCATAACGAGGCTAAAGCTGCTCTCAGACCACATTTGGTAACTACCCTGACAACCACGGACCTGCAAGAACGTTCCCCCAGACAGCAAAGTGTTTTTTGTGTGGCTGCTGCTGCTGCGCTCCACAGTTGTGACGACAGGCAGAAGTACATGCTAGCCTGTTGCTGCTTCTGTAACAAAACAATAGAAATCACTGAAATAACCAGATTTCCACATATTTGGATAATATGTCATCTGAAGTTTGGAAATAGACTGGGCATAGTTGTATTTGTTGAAATAATATATGCGTTAAAAGAAGAAATGTAAGAGAAAGGCAGGGACATTTAAGTGTTACCTCCACCTACTCCTTTCAGACACTGTTTTCTTTGTGTTGTTTGTTTTTTTTATTGTTTATTTTGGTTCAAAATAAAGTCATTAATTCATTCATATCTCAGGCCAAGTGTTTCTACTGGTCGTCTTTATAAGTTGCTGGTGCCGTAACTCTGGGTATTCATACACCAACATGATTGGCTCCCCATCTTGTCTTCTCTCTGCTATTTGATTGGCCACAGCCAGGTACAATTACTACCTTAGAAAGGCATCAGGCTGACATGAAAACATCAGCATATTTACATAAACCACACCTAAGACATAAGACACAATTACATTCATACTACGTGCATTCATTTCACACATAATGCATACACCTCTCATCCTGTGTCGGGGTGTCTTGTATTGTCCACTGGATGCTCCCCCTCCCTTCCCAGCCATGTCAGCCATATGCTTTTATTTTATTCTATTTTACTTTACTTTATTTTACTTTACTTTATTTTATTTTATTTTATTTTGCTTTATTTCATTTTATGCAGCCTGAACATAACTGTTAGTGACATTTTACAATTTAAATCTCTAATCCAGTGGATAAAGAAACATTTTTGACTTTCAGTGAAAATCCAAAGCTCTCTGCACATGGTTAAGTAAATCAACTGCAGCATGTCGGCATCAGTCATCAATGATTCTGTGTTAAAACTTTACAGATCTGCCCTTTAAGGCTCCTGAGTCTCTGCTAGAAACAACTCTGAGCCAGGAAACAGAAAACGGAAACATTCAGTTGATCCAGCTGTTTTCTCCCTTTCTCCCCTTCCTCCTCTATCTGTTTCTGTCTCACCCCCTCCCCCTCCTCGATGTCTCCCCCCCGGACTCTCCCACATATCAAGTGTCCGGGGAAGAAGAGGGGGACAAGGAGGAGGAGGAGGAGGAGGGGGTTCAAACAGGTGTCTGACTGTCCCAGCAGCCTGCTGGTTGGTCTGCTGCAGGTTTTACCTCGTGCCCCCAGCTGCTCCCTCGTGCACACACACACACACACACACACACACACACACACACACACACACACACACACACACCACCACCATTTGTCCATCTGTCACAAGAATTAGAATTAATCCATAGGAATTTTCAGATGTCATGGAAGGAGAGGTGTGTGTGTGTGTGTGTGTGTGGTGTGTGTACTTTCATTGGGGCTGTAACCCGACCACCCGGCCACCTGCAGCAGACGGCTGAGAAACCCAAAGAGAAAGAGGACACACTCCCTCCCTCTCGCTGTGTTACTGACATGCCAACCAAAGCAATGCACAGAATGTACGTGAGACAGACGCAGTCATGTAAACAGCTCATGGGAAAAGACTCACGCTGACATAACGTACCGTCACATACATGTCCAACCATTCAAAAGGTTGGAATCAGCTGTTATACTGAGGTTTGTTTCTTTCCTTCAACACTTTGACAGAGATTAAAACAGTATAAATAACACACCACATGATTTATTTTCATTTGAAATAGTTTTGGCTCCAAAAGAATAATTAAGGGACTGTTCTTTATTTATCGGGGGCGGGGGGTTAAGCCTCTCTGAGTTCTCCCTCCATCATCGATTAGTTATTAGATTTTTAAAACTCACCCTTTGATGTTTGAAAGTTGAACGTGAAATCCTGGAGTTCAAAAAGTCCCTTTTTTACACTTGTCATGCAAACGT
Organism: Epinephelus moara; assembly: GCF_006386435.1. Classification (NCBI taxonomy): domain Eukaryota; kingdom Metazoa; phylum Chordata; class Actinopteri; order Perciformes; family Serranidae; genus Epinephelus; species Epinephelus moara. The sequence continues at coordinate 31,183,594 of NC_065508.1, forward strand.
TTATTTTTGGCAAAATTTTAAATGAGACGTAGAGCAAAACGTGGCGGCTCGGTGGCGCAGTTGTTAGCGTCGTCACCTCACAGCAAGAGAGTTCTCGGTTCAAACCCCTCTGACAGAGTTTGCATGTTCTCCCTGTGTCAGCGTGGGTTTCCTCCAGGTGCTCCAGCTTCCTCCCACAGTCCAAAGACATGCATTTTAATTGGTGACTCTAAATTGTCCGTAGGTGTGAATGTGAATGTGAATGGTTGTCTGTCTCTATGTGTCAGCCCTGTGATAGTCTGGTGACCTGTCCAGGGTGTACCCTGCCTCTCACCCAGTGTCAGCTGGGATAGGCTCCACTCCCTGTGACCCCTAACAGGATAAGCAGTTACAGAAAATGAATGAATGAATGATTATTATTGTTAATGGCGCCCTGCTGCATCAGGGGAAAACGCAGCAGGGCAACAACAAAAGTTAAGGCGGCGGATGTCCAAGTAGGGCGGAAAGGAGGAGAGGTGGATGGGTCCAACAACCACCGACCTTCACCCACACTTCCTGTAAGATTATAAACCCAAACCATGTTCTTTTGTCATAAACCCAACCACGTGCATTTGTTGTTGAAGGAAAAAAACATCAACTCACGGTGCTGTACCGAGTGTATTTTGAAAACAGACAATGCATGAAACAGGCTGAAGTTGACACAGCGTCCCAGAACGACAACAACCAACACACCCAGGGTACCTTGGACGTCATATGTGGACGTGGAAAGTCCATGACCAAACGTGGACATGTGACGAGGTCGCAGTGAGAATGTGTTGAAGCGTTCGTCGCACACGGTGTGTCCAAGAACTGTTGGACGTTTGAAAAATCCAACGATAATTTCTGTTTTTACAGTTTCCGGCTGTGATAAATGTGATAAAATTTTGATGATTTCCATCAAACATGCCCGCAGGTGGGTTTGGAAGTCCCTCCCCAGTGCTTAAAAAATTATTTGACATGCCTCCCCCTTTTTGCACCACCCCCTCCCGCCTCATAAGTAATGAACAGTCCCCAATTCAAACTTCCATTCAGTCGATGTCTCAGTCGATGCCTCCTCCTCCTCCTCCTCAGGAGGAGGAGGAGGAGGAGGAGGAGCAGGAATGGTCTCAGCAGAGGCCGCCTAGAGCACCTCCATTTTGCTCACAAGAGAAACTGGGTGTGTGGAGTGGCTGGTCCCCCACATGGATGGCACAGGTCGTAATATGTCCACTCCAAACGTCCCTTACCTCTCCTGCTGCTATGGTCGTTCACCTTTGTTTCTTGCACAGGGTTGTCAGCTTGATCGTGACCTGCAATTTGTCCCGAGCAAAGCTGAGCTACTTGGAGCTTGAGGCTCATTTATACTCCCATTAGGTACGAAAATAGATGCGTCTTTTTCAAATGGTTTAAAGTCAATGGCTTCATGCTTCCTTGCATCCTTTATGTCGGCTAGATACAACCAATAGATGGCACCAGAGGGCAGAGTCAGAAGTTTCACATAGCAACAAACGAGGCAATGGTCTGACGGCTGTGGTCTGTGAGACCACTGTATACACTCGAAATGTGGACGCAAAATTATTTTCACTATATCAGCAATTCATTCCATTCCACCGTTATTTAAATGTCTTGGTCATCTCCTGTGGTCGTGTCTTGCTTGAACTACGCCACACTGCCTCCATGATATCTGGTGTTACTGCTCCGTTTCATCCGTCTCCATTAGCTCTCAGAAAATGTGCACAAATATGGACAAAATGCACGCAGAGGACAGAAGGATCCACATTCTTACTTGTAGATTAGCAGTTAGCTGCTAGCTCCTTCTTATTCTGCTATGTTTAGTCACCGGTTACCTGCTGCTTACGGCTTTTAATCCCACCTCACAGTCCCGTCCTGCTGGCTGTCTGTTTTACACAGACATCATTTTAGGGCTGTAACTGTCTCTGTTCCCAGCTCAGAGGCAAGACAACTCTGTCCCATCCACAATCGTACTTTTTACTCTCATGGCTACATGACAGCTCGATATTCCTGCCTTGTACAGGCAGTTTGAAATAGACTCCGTGGATGGTGGTTGACATTCCTAACATTCCTGTTTAATCACCTTTACACATTATGAGAGTGGTGGAAACCCTGAAGCTGTTATTGGTAACTGCTGCACATCATTATTTTAAAACTTTAAAACCACAGAGATCATAAAGGATTTAGCAAAACACACACAGACAAACACACACTTAGAGACGTGACTGACGAGACAAAGTGATGAAACACTCCTTCACCCAACACACACCTACAGCCATCAGGTAGCACAGAACACAGATGTTGGTGTTTCCCACCTGGCCTCCTGTCAGTAACAGAGTGGCTTACTGACTGATGGCTGATGGGAAGTGGGCCTGCTGCATGCTGGGTAATGAGCTGATGACAGCCTGATCTGCCCAACTGCTCTGATTGGCTGTTGCTTTCCTGCAGTCTGCTGAAGAACAGGAGACATGATTTCTGTGGTGCATAAAGCAGTAACAGGTGATTTGTTGTGGCTGTTTGCTGCAATCAGCTGTAAACACATCACTGACATACAGTTACCTTATGGAGTTAACAGTTGTTTATTTACACATCCAGGAGACAACACACATGACATTATCATTTATTTGGAGTCATGTTTGTGTCGACCTGATGAACAGACGTCACTGTTCAAAAGTTTGGAGTTACCTGCCTCAAAACAGCCCGGTCGCCAGAATAAATGTTGGCATTGTACATTTCAGTAAACCACAGGTACAACATTTGTGCGTGAATATGTAGCCGACATGTTGAAACTTTAACGTGAGTGGTTTTGTTTTAAGCACAAAAACCACTTGGATATGTTTAGAAAAGATCATGTTTTGGCTTTGAGTAAACGCATTGATGGTTGTAAATGGCGATGGTGTCTCGCTAAAAACACACCCGGTATTTGCAGCACAATCACAGTTGGAAATACTGTCGATGCCTTGCTACAAAACATCTAGTTTTGATGGCACAATTGTTGGTGGAAATCCCGTGGATGTCTCCCTGAAGAGTACCCTGTTATGATGACACAATCACAGCTGGAGATGCTGCTGATGACTTGCTTAACACCCGGTTTTGGTAGCACAATGGCAAAAAATGTTGCTGATGTCACTAAAAACCACCCGGTTTTGGTGAGACATCAGCAACTGGAGATGCCACAAATGTCTGGCTAAACAACACCCAGTTAGGTGTTATGAATATGGCTGGAAATGCTGCCAATGTCTCACCAAAAAACACCCAGTTTTGGTGGCACAATCACAGCTGGAAATGCCACCATTTCTTGCAAAACACACCCAGTTAGGTGTTAAAATCTCATCTGGAAATGCCGCTGATGTCTAGCTAAAACAAAAAAACCCTGGTTTTGGTGGCACAATTGCGGTGTCTCCCTAAAAAACACCTTGTTGTGATGACACAATGGTAAGAAAAGTTGCAGATGTCTAACTAAAACACCCAGTTTAGTGGCACAATTGTGGCTGGAAAAGCCGCCGATGTCTCCATAAATACACCTGGTTTTGGTAGCACAACGGCAACAAATGTTGCGGCTGTCTCACTAAAAACCCCCAGTTAGGTGTTATAAATGCAGCCGGAGATGCTGCCAATGTCTTTCTAGAAAACACCTGGTTTTGGTTGTACAGTCGGGGCTGATGACACAATTGGGGATAAGAAATACTGCCCATGGCTCACTAAAAAACACTGGATTAGGTGGCATAATCACAACTGGAAATGCTGCCTCACTTAAAAAACATCTGGTTTGTAAGCACAATTGTGGCTGGAAGTGCCGCCGATGTCTTGCAAAAAAACACCTGGTTTTGGTAGCACAATGGCAACAAATGTTGTAAATGTCTCACCAAAAAAAAAAACAGTTTTGTGGCACACTCGCAGCTGGAGATGTCACCGATGTCTCACTTGATCTGGAACAGAAGTCTGTAGCTTGGCAGGCATCTTGCCGAGGTTTCACACCATCCACCATCCCGTCCACCTCCCAAAGACAAAGTTGGACATGTAATCACAACTATGTCACTTAACAAACAGTAATATGACACAGTAGCGGCAGTAGCTCAGTCCATAGGGCCCCCGCTCAGGGCGCCTGACCAAGGCAGCCCCCTCACTCTGACATCTCTCCACTTTGTGCATGTATAGGTCCTGTTTGTGCATGTGTGTCTTTCGGACCTGTGTATTAATGACAACGGAGTGAAAAAATTGAATTTCCCCTCAGGGGGATTAATAAAGTATATAAAATTTTAAAAAAATTAAAATTAAAATGTAAAACATGCAATGTAACATATCCAAAATAAGAAACATAAGCTGGGTTGCACCAGAGCTAGTCTGGGTGTCTGAGAGAACCACTCTGTAGTTTAGAATACCTGTCATGCTTTCAGGCCGCAGGACGTCCTCAGTACAAATAGATGTTATTTTGTATGAAGTGTTTGCAAACACAGTTTTGTACATGGAGCACAAAATGCTGCAGACGTTGAACAAACAGCACAGGCACAACTAATGAAATAACATTTTCAGATTAGATGTAAATTTGTACACTTGGATGTGATCGCACAGGTTTGAAATGACGAGACTAAAACTGGATTATTTAATGAAAGTTTAATGATCTCTTGGGGGGAAATTAGATAAAGTCATTAAATCAGATGATCTCTGTGAGGAAGAAAACTTCCTCTTCCTAACACCCCACAGTGATGCTGGACACAGAGCAGCCTTCATATGTTTCATTTCCCAACTTTAGTATTGTTGGATGAAGCATCTTCAGTTACATCAGACATTTGAAGGTTTACAACTTTCCTTCCTGAGTGTTTTGTTCTGTGTGATTAAAGAAAGCAGCGTCGGACGCTGTGATGTTTTCTTTCAGATTTGAGATGTGAACTCTTTCCTGCAGACAGATGAGGTGAAGATCAGACGCCATAAAACCGTCGAGCAGCTTCATGGGAATGATTTTTCTTTTGATCTTTGGAACACATGCAGTACTCGGTACAGGAAATGGAACAAGACACCAGAGTAAAGAAAAGCCATGTTCTGTGCCGGGTTTCCTCCCCACGACCTGCAGACACAAAATTCTGCATTCAAAATGACCAGTGGAAGAGAAAGTATTCACTTTCTTCACTTAAATAAAAGCGCTAATTCTACACAGTAAATACTCTGTTACAAGTAAAAGTCCTGAAAATGCACTTTGAGTAATAACACTTGACAAATGTTACTGTTGTATTTGATCCCATCAGATGATTCTGGCTCATGCATTAATGTCAGAGCAGGATTTTACTGCCGCAGTCTGCTGAGGTGGAGCTCATTGTGAACTCTTAACTAATGATGAATGATTAATCTGCTGATTATTTTCTCCAGTAATTGATTGATTGGTTTGTAAAATAGTGAGAAATGTTCGTCACAGTGACTCAGAGCCCAAAGTGAGCACCTTCACAGTGCTTGTTTTGTCCGACCAACAGTCCAAACCTCAACATTATAACTAAAGCCCAGTGACACTGTGTGATTTTGGGCTGTCCCACAAGAGAGATGACCAACGAGAAAGAAACGTGGCGATATCTTTGGTTGTGGCTCTAAAGCGGGATTTATACTTCTGTGTTTAAGCAATGCCGTAACCTACGCCATAGCATAGGCTCTCTGCCGATGCAGAGCCTATGCTGTAAGTAAGTAAGTAAGTAAGTAAGTAAGTAAGTAAGTAAATCTTTATTTATATAGCACCTTTCACAGCTCAAAGTCACAAAGTGCTTCACAATAAATATACAAACAGTTAAATAAATAGAAAACACAGCAAGTACAAACAGTAAAAGATACAGTGCAACCGAAACAACAATCTATATAATTACTTAGAATTGTCCAAACGCCTGCCTAAAAAGGTGTGTCTTCAATTGCATCTTAAAAATATGGACAGAGGCTAAGGATCTCAGGTCCAAGGGCAAGGAGTTCCAAAGCTTTGGGGCTACCGATTGAAAAGCTCGGTCACCTCGAGTTTTCAGCCTTGTCCGAGGCACAACCAGGAGTCCCTGGTTAGAAGACGTCAGTGACTGGTTGGAGATATAAGGGTTGAGGAGCTCGCAAATGTAAGCGGGGGCTACTTTGTGGAGGGCTCTGTATGTCAGGACCAGGACCTTGAATTGGAATCTAAAGTGAACAGGAAGCCAGTGCAGGGATGCCAGGATGGGGGTGATATGGCAAGACTTATGTGACCGAGTGAGCAACCTCGCAGTGGCATTTTGGACAAGTTGTAAAGGGTCCAGAGATGTTTTACTGAGGCAGGTGAACAGTGAATTGCAGTAGTCAAGCCGGGATGATGGATGGCCATTTCCAGTTATGAGTGTGAGACGATGGACCTGAGTTTTGTAAGGTTTCTGAGGTGGAAGAAGCATGAGCGGGACAGAGAATTAACAGGTTTTTCAAATAGCATGTTTTGGTCAAAATTTACCTCAAGGTTCCTGAGGCCAGACCTGATGTTATGTGCCATGTGGATGACCACCTTAGAGACCGTAGAATCATCAGCAGTAATAAGAACCTCAGCCTTGTCTGCGTTTAGTTGGAGGAAGCTGTACCCTACGCCGTAGCCTGACGTGCACCTCCCCAGAAATGTAACATGACGCAGACCTCCTGTCTGTTTCTGTAGGCTGAAACCATTTCCCTCAGTGGAAACAAAGCTTTGATTTACTTTAATTTCACAGATAAGAAACAATAAATTGTGAAGACAATAAAGCCTCCACAAAAATAGCATTTTAATTTCCTGAGTGTGATTTATTCTGGCTTCATATGAGCAGAGGAAAACTCTGCTAGTCACTAGGCTAATTTATACAATGTAAAATGCCATAGGCTTGTGCTAATAACGTTAGCATGTTGTATTTGTGGGGAAAATGGGTCCAGATAAAGACAAGTGTTTGTCTGTGAATGCTGCAAGTTATAGTGAAGCTGTTTTGTGTACTTGTGTTTGAAATTGTCTCTATTAAGCCATGTTTAATGTGTGTCTAATGCATGTTTAATGTGTGTTCAATATGTGTTTAATGTGTGATTAATGCGTGTTTAACGTGTGTTTAATGTGTGTTTAGTGTGTGTTTAATGTGTGTTTAACCCTAAGGGCCCGAACGACGCATAGTACATCCAAATTGACACCTGTTCTTCTCTATTGATATTCTCCGCGACCGTGAATCATAGCGAGAAGCCACGCATATCACGTGAAACAGCGGAATTGTAGCTTTCCAACAAGGCCAAGCACTTGTCGTCCAATGTTTTCACAGCGAAAAAAAATGATAAAGTTACACTAAAATTATGTATAACAGAGCTTTCATACAGCTTTGCACACACATTACTCTTGGATGGATTACTCGCGAATGCAGACTCACACAGAAATGCCAGAATATCACATGAAAGCGCAGGAGCAGAGCTTTTCAGTGATACCACACACATCATTGTGCTGTCATCCCATCATGCTATAAATCCAGATTAATTGTCTACAAAACAAAACCATGACGAATTTCTTTACAATCCATTATACAGATCTTATTATCAGTCACTTCATATAGTGAGGAATATCGTATCTTACCAGTCTTAGGCTTGCGTGTGTTTCTCCCTGTCTATCCACATTTGTAGTCCAGCTTTCAAGATGCAAATATCTCCATATTGTCCAGTTGACACTCCATCAAACTTTGTATGACAAGACCAGCCACTTCACCTTTGCGCACCCAGACAACTGCAGCCTAATTATGCATGCATGACAGGGCCGTAGTCACCA
>NC_065508.1:31192554-31231397 GCF_006386435.1 Epinephelus moara
ATGCGTGTTTAATGTGTGTTTAATGTGTTTAATGTGTGTTTAATGCATGTTTAATGTGTGTTTAATGTGTGTTTAGTGTGTCTTTAATGTGTCTTTAATGTGTGTTTAATGTGTCTTTAATGTGTGTTTAATGTGTGTTTAATGCGTGTTTAATGTGTGTTTAATGTGTTTAATGTGCGTTTAATGCATGTTTAATGTGTGTTTAATGTGGGTTTAGTGTGTCTTTAATGTGTCTTTAATGTGTGTTTAATGTGTCTTTAATGTGTGTTTAATGCGTGTTTAATGCGTGTTTAATGTGTGTTTAATGTGTGTTTTGGGTGCGCTCTGAATCAACTAAACTTTACAGCACTTCACAGAAACCTAGTGACTACTGTTTAGAGGTGTAACTGCAGAGTGACACAGACACACCACGGCACAAGTATAAATGCTCACAACAGCGTAGGCTACGTGCGTAGGGTCTGCATCGAGCTGATGCACAAGTATAAAGCCGCCTTAAAACGGTGGTCTTACGTTGCACAGTGAGTTTCAAGGATGGCCGTTGCGATCAAAGACAGCCTGGAAAGAAATTCTGTCAGAAATTTGGGATGACCATCTCACTGTGTGACTGCTGTTATCACCTACATCTACTAACCAACCAATAGAAATGCAGCATGAAATGACGCACTGATCAGCGCGACAATACTAAATGCTAATAGATGCTTATAAATACGCTTCGAGCTCACACATGCCAAGCTGGCCTCTTTTCCCCGGCCATGTCTGCATCCACGTTCTCCTCCTCCTCTTCTTCTACACACTTTTCCGACACACATAAATGCCACTAAAACAAAGGCTCAATTCATGTTTGTGTGCAGGGGGAGCAGTTTTTCAAACACAACGCATCACTTAGAATATAAATATAGAATATAAAGATTTCCCTTTAAACTGTTGTGGAGTAGAGGTACAAAGTAGCATGAAATTACAAGTAAAGTACTGTTGCGTCAGATTTGTGTTTCAGTGTAGTACTTGAGTAGATGTACTGTAGTAGTTGTGTGTAACTGCTACAGAGAGCTGAAACCATTTCTAATAACAGCTCCGGCGAGGTGACGCTGTGGGTCGCCAAATAAATTACTGAAAAAGAGACACTTGATTTGAAGCAAACTGACGCCTTCACTAGCTGTTGATGCGACGCGTCTTTTTTCCTCTGAGCATAATGAGGGCAGAAAAGAACACCTGGATACAACATCTGCATTTACATCACATACAGACAAAGAGAAATATAGAGATCCATGACAGTCTGAGCGTCTCACAAACACACTCTGGCAACCAAAGCATTTTTCCAGGCGAGGAGCAAATTCGACTGACAATAAAAAGACAATTTATTCCTGCTCATCCGTCAGTGGATTCTGTAAAATGATGCAGTTTCTGCATTTTAATGACGTGCCTGGTTTAATTGCATTACAATAACGGTGGAGCCCATTCAGCCTGCAGGGGACCAGGACAAATTGTCTTGTCTGTCTGCTCTCACAGACTGTCCTGATAAAGTACTGTACAGTACTGGACACACACAGCTGCACTGCTACACTTAATTCACACTGGTGTTGTTATTTTAGACATATGTCGGTCCCACACAGTAAAAGTCCTGATGCTGATCAGTGCTGGAAATTAACTAAGGACAGTGACTCAAGTGCTGTACCTTCATTTGCTACTTTATACTCCTACTCCACATTTCAGAGAGAAATATTGTACTTTTTATTAACTTCAATTAATTAAAGAAAAAATAATGCATTAAAAAAATAAATGCTGATTAATCGTCTTCCTTGGTGCCCTTTGACCCAGTGTGTCACTGAAGGCCACAGTGGTTTTATCACATGATGGAGGCAGACGAGACGACGCTGCTCGGAACATTTCAGTCAGACAACTCACATTTAAATGTTTATTTCAACAGCAGAACATAATTAACTTTTGCATCTAGACTCTCGTCGCTCCCTGCAGATATGTTTACATGAGATATCAGGACGTGATGATTAAATATTTCCCCCCTTAGCCGGAGCCTGCAGGTGGATGCTGGGGTGGAGGTGGGGCTTTCTTCATGATATCGAAGAACATTTAATAATACACTTTTAATAGGCCTCGTGCGTTTGACCGAGTCACAGCTTTGAATGTTCCAAATGTTTGTTTTGTCTTAACATTTCCCAGTTTTTTGTTGCTCTTCTCAACTTTTTGGAGCGTGTTGCAGCATCAGATTCAGAATGAGTGTATATTTACAAAAAACAATCAAGTTTATCAGTTTGAACATTAAACATCTGTCTTTGTCCTGTATTCACCTGAATAAAGGTCAACAAAGACTTGCTCATTGCATTCTGTTTTTATCTACGTCACTTCCTGTGTGCTGAGCTCATTGTTGACAGGTCATATGAGGAAAATACCACTTGGTTCTGAACCCTGAACCAGCCTCTCTGTCATGAGCTGACACAGCAGTAGCAAAGAGTAAGAGCACCACCATATGGACGGAGCGAGATCAGGCTGCAGGGAGCTCACAGAGTTCACTTCATTTTTCCCTCAAACTGATGTTTATTAGATCATTTTCCTTCTGTGCTCAGAGCTTTGTTTGGTTTGACTATTTTGTCTTTTTCTGTGTGAGATTAAACTTCGATCTGTGGTGATGATCAGATTCTTCCTCATGTTTTTGTCTTTATAAGTGACGAATCTTAAGACACATCAGTAACATTGACCCACATGTGCATGTTGAACGTCTCACTCCAAAACCATGCACGTATTAATCTGCTGCTTTTACAGCCTCCATGATTCTGGGAGTTTCCACAATAGGCCTTTATCACAGGAGACATTTTGAGACGCCGTAGCAGGAAAAGCACAGGTGTTATTAGTAACATTAATGATGGCTGAATTCCTCTGAGGGGACGTTCATGTATTATGCATGCTGGCTCACTGGGTCACCCAATGGAGCTGAGCCGTCGTTAGCATGATCAGTTTCACCTGAGCTTTCCCTGCTATGACATGTGAGAGGCCGTTTACATGTACACGGTGATTTTGATAAACGGAGACATCTTCCTTCGTTTGTGCCCTTCGTTTACACGCAAACGGAGATTTCTCCTCTGAAAACGAGTCTTTCTAAAAACTCCGGCCAGAGTGGAGATTTTGGAAAACTCCGGTTGCGCGTTTGCATGTAAACTGAGATAAACGGAGATAAACGGAGTTATAGGCAGCCCACGTCACAGTATGTGCCGGAACTTGCGCCTGTGTAAAAAGTGCGACCTATGTTGCTATGGTGACAATGGATACATGGAAGGCTTGAGCTTCTCGTTACACTGCCACCTACAGGTTTGGCATGCTCTTGTGTATATATACACGGGTAAGTGTAAACGAAGATCTTTTTGAAAACGGAGACGGTGAAATGTCCGTTTATGAAAATAGCCGGCAACGTGTAAACGGCGTCTCAGAATGTCGGCTGTGAAAAAGGTCCATTGTGACAGTTTCTTCTTCTTGTATTTTCCTCTTTGAGCAAAGAGCCTTGAGACATGTCGACAACATTAAACTCACATGTGCTTTTTGAACTGATCCAGGGCTTTATGGGCTGGTGCCACAGGAACCACCTCCAGATCAGTGCAGGGCAAACTAAAAAGCAGGTGGGACCGTCTGTGGGTGTTTCTCAAAGTCAAGGAAGGATCGTTAAATGGCTGAATTTCAAGGATGCTACGTCATTGACACCCTCCGAAGGACTGTTCCAGTGTCAAGGATCCGTCAGATTCTACCGAGGACTGAGTCCTTCCTTCAGAGAATTTTCAAGAATGCATGTGTGTATCCTCAGTGGGTATAAAGTACCCACAATTCTTTGCACACAATTTGCTGGAAGTGAGGACGGGGCCTCTTCAATGAAACCTGCACCAGCAGAGCTTGGCAGGATCTAGATAAATATGTCATTTATTTGGATTAATATCTGCAGGTGTTTTTATCATACCAGCATAAAAAAATATTGACAGAAACCTAATTTACACTTTCGAACGTGTCCACTGCCAAATAATGAGATCTTTAAAATATCGTGAAGTATAATCCAGAAATACATTCGTCCTCAAAGTCACGTGACTTTGACAATACTGCTCATATTTATTCAAATTGTACAACAACATAAGAGAGTGCCAAAATGATCACAGTACCTTGAACCCCCCAAGTTATTTATGCTCACCTGGGGGCAATGGTTAACCTGTTCCAGTGTGTGTTCACTGAATGCTAGGAAGGCCTTGCCTTGTCTCTGCAGGATCCTTCCTTGGAAGGACCCGTCCTAACAAAGGAGGATCCTTGACTTTGTGGCATCAGCCATCCTTTGTGGAGTGGTTTGCTGAGGCAGCAGCATCTCAATAGCTGACAGGAAGAGACTCAACAGACTGAATAAGAGGGCCAGCTCTGTCCTGGGACGCTCCCTCGATCTGGTGGAGGTGGTGAGAGAAAGCTGTCATCCCTCATGGACAATATGTCCCACCCCATGCAGGGCACTCTGACAGCACTGGGCAGCTCCTTCAGTGACAGGCTGCCTCACCCTGCTGTGTTTTTAAGGAGCGATACCTCAGGTCCGTCCTTCCTGCTACTGTCAGACTGTACAACCAACACTGCTCCCAGTCAACCACACATACCAAAACTATGGACAACAATCATCACTCGTGTGCAATATCTGTATCTGTTTAACCTCCTGAGACCCTCTGTCCTCATATAAGGATGTCACATTTTGGGTTTCCCTGACCTTATACTTCATTCTACTTAACTCAAACCTGTTGTCCTGGTTCGTGGACACTTTTTGTGCCATCTAGTGGTGGTAAGAGCACAATACACTAATCCATGTAAAAACAAGATGGCAGCCATCTCTGCCAAGTCAGTCTGCAGCTGATCTCAACACAGAAGTTGACAAGGTTCAAAACCTGAACACGTTATGGTTGAAACTTGTTTATTTATGATTAATAATGTTTGTAGTTTGATACAGCAACAAGTTTGACCAATTTTAGCAACAGGAACAAGCTAAATGCTGTTAATTAGGAGGTACTCATTTGAGGACAAGGGGACTTTATTATCGTCTTGTTTGAGGACACTGGGACTTTATTATTGCTGACAATTTTTAGTTTTTTATACTCATCAGGTCCTACTGATCCCAAATAGCTAGGAGAAATTAAAAATGCATACCAAAATAAAAGTTCAGGTCTCAGGAGGATATACTAAATATCTTCCGAGCTTTAACAGCCTCCATGATCCTGTGAAGGCTTTTTAGGATTGTTGAGGAGCCAAGGAGCGACCACACTCTTAACTGTGCTTCACTGACGCTTCGTTAAGACCTAATCAGAGGTGCAGCAGTAGGAGACAGAGGCCTATTTAGACTTGGTATTAACATGTGTTTTGGGTGATCCAATCACAAGTGGACAGCTGAGACACATCACTGCTCACACCTGTGCCTGCCATGTGTCTCCAGCTGTGAGTTCAGATTTCATTACTGCCTCACTCACACTTATTACGTCCACACTTTTGCGAGCTGCTCTGTAGCACACTCACTACTCCAGTACAGCTGGAGATACCACAATCACACGTCTCCCTCCACAAGGCAAAACGAGGGATGGTCACGCATCACTTCATCCAGCTTGGCATAAAATGGGTACATTGCAGAGCAGTTGTGCGCTGTCACCAGAGCAACCACCACGTCATGCACTGATGATGTAATCCTTGTTAGGGACGCATCAGGACGCATTAGCATTTACACTACAAAAGATATGTGGTCAAATGCGTCCCAGACCACCTCAGCGAGTGGTTTGAGTGATTGGATCACACAACATGTGTTAATACCAGTGACGGAAAGAAAATTCTTAGATTTGTGACGTTTTCTTCGAATTTCCCCTTAAAGTTAAGACTAGGTCCTAGTAAAGATAAAAGTTATTCACAGAGCATCGTAGACTTTAACAGAGCAGAGAGGAGGAGTTTAAGAGTTTCTGAATCAGAGGAGAAAATGGTGGAAACACAAAGAGGTCGGAGAAATATTCTCCAAATGCTGGATAACAGTGAGTTAATGAGATGCTACAGATGAGATCATATGGGGATAATATGTGTGTGTGGTAGATGTCATACGCATATATTTCCCACCTAACTCTGTGACAGCAGAAATAAAATGATCACAACACTGAGATATTTGGAAAACTGGAAAAATACAACAGAGCAGCAGTGATGAGTCTGTCTCAACTTTCCATCAGCAGTGATCACACTAACAGTGACAACACTTTCACAGTCAGTTGTTCATTTCATTTCCACTGAGTGTCCTCACCTTACAGGCTCACAAAGGGGCGTGTCTCTGACAACCAATCACATCTGTGAAAAGAATGCATAGGGAAAGGTGAAAGTTTCTGTCTGAGTTGCTCTGAGAACTTTCCTAAATCACTCCTGAGCCAGGAGCTCTCTGAGAGAGTTCACAGAGTGTTTGTGATTACGGCCCCAGGTCTGAACGGGACACGGGACACTTTAAAGGAGCAATAAGCGAAATCGTAAATGTGGAGCATGGACTGGTAGCTGGAGAGGTGCCAATTCATCTCCTGGGCACTGCCAAGGTGCCCCTGAGCAAGGCATTGAACCCCCCAACTGCTCTGAGCGCCTGTGATGGGCAGCCCACTCTGACATCTCTCCATTTAGTGCATGTATAGGTCCAGTTTGTGCATGTGTGTGTTCAGACCTGTGTGTAATTGACAACAGAGTGTAAAATTGAATTTCCCCTCGGGGATTAATAAAGTATATAAAATTAAATTAAATTAATTAAATTAGCCCCCGCTTTCACTGCAGGCAGATTCACTCACCACAGGGGCGAGGAAATAAAACCTAAACAGCCAACTTAGTTTAGCAGTTAGCAATGTCTTTCACTCACTCTCTGCCTCTGCTGTGTTTAGCTATTTCCCTGCTTTCCTGTTAGCGTTAGCACTACTCGGCTGCCACGCTAACGCTCCAACTCCAACTGAGCTGGGAGCCGGGCTCACGGTCTCACGGAGTTGGAACGTTAGCATGGCAGCCCATTAGTGCTAACATCCCCACGCTTCTCTGCCAGGCTCAGTGAGTCGGAGCCGAGAAGCGTGGGGACGTTAGTGTTAGCACTACTTGGCTGCCATGCTAACGTTCCGGGAGCCTGCTTAAGCATGGGGACATTAGCGTTAGCACTAGTCAGCTGCCACGCTAACGTTCCAACTCTTCTCCGTGGGCTCACGGGCTCACAGAGAAGAGAGTGGGGAGATCAACACAGAGAGAAGGTGTGTGAGGTCATGCTATACTCCAGATGAAATTACACCTCTAGTTCTTCACATAGCAATTTTTTAATTCCTTCAATCTAGAAATGATGAATTTTGCTTATTGCTCCTTTAACAAGTCCTGTTTGGTGTGTGTAAAGTTCATTGTGGACATTGATTGACGCCATGTAAGTCAATATCAGTTTGAGCAGTTTGTATTTCACATCTCTGTAGGCTTATTGCTGTTTGTGTGGATACATACATTTTTATATTAAGTTTGTTTCCTTGTTTCCAGGTAGTCAAACAGCCCATGGGCCTGAACTGGCCCGCCATAGGGTCCAGTCCAGCTGCTACTGATGCCCTCATGAAGAGGTGCCAGGATTCAGGAGCAAGTGACACAGTGAGTTGTTACTTCATGTAAAATGCTGCTTCAGAGGCTTTTCATTCACACCAAGCAGAGAAAAGCTCTCTGAGAATACAGTGAAAACTTCCTGCAGTCATTTTAAAGATTTTAAACATTGTGTAATCAGCTTCAGTACAAAAGACTCCGTATCAGACTTCTGTCCTAAAATAATATTGGTGGAACCCTGTCGCTAGGACACTGCCAAAACCTTAGATTTGTAAACGGTTTGTAAGACGGGGAACAACTTCACCTGCTTCCTCAATAACTGTGATGTCAGCGTTACTACACAGGAGTGGAAATGTCTGTACGTGTGAGGAGTTCAATCAGGAGAGGCCGAGAAGTTTTTGTTTTGTTTCGGTTTGAAATGATCCTGAACTTTGGTCTCTTCTTTCTCTCTCTTTCATCATTTTGTAATCTGTGATATCAAATTCCATCTTCTATTTTGAGTTCAGATGTTTGAGGTTTCTTCTTCACATCACGTGTTCACATTGTGCCACGGCAGAAATCAGTCCGTGAAACACACTGCAACAGAAGCTTCACTGCAGATGAGTTGCAGAGATGATTTTCAGTTTTAGCCAAGGGCAACATCAAAACAAAAAGCAGTGACTGAAGTCCTAATTCCCATGTCTGAGCATTTCTAAGACTATTGAAAGATTGATTTAAGACAATTTAGTACTAATTAAGGCCCTATATTTAGATTAATTAATTCAGTGTGTTTTAGGACTTTAAAAGGATCCCATGAACCCTAGTTGAGTGACAGGCTGTCTGCCAGTAGTGTCTTCAGCTTCTCTGGTCACTTCTGGCTCCAAAAATCCAAGATGGCGACGGACGAAATGCCAAACTTAAGGCTGGGTGATGTCACAGTGGATACGTCCATTACAATTATACAGTTAATTTGACTGCCTTGAGTAAAGGTCAAATCTAAGTCCTACCTCCCAGGTGTTTTCACTGACACACCGGTGTAAATGCAACCACACTCATGCCGCAGTCCTTCACCTCCTCTCACAACATGTTGGAGCCTCATTTATAACCACTGTACACACAAAAAAGGGGATTTATAAAGAAAAAAACTTGATGAGGACATGTGCATAAATGTAGGGAAACTCCATGTGAAATTTTAGTTTTCAGATAGTTTTTGTGTGTAAAATGGCTGCAGGGAACATGAGTGTGTTGTCAGACGCGCAGAGCAACCTGGAGACACTGCGGCACATCTTCACCACCTGCACATATGGATCGTGTAAATTAGCAAAGACTAAAGATGCAATTTTTTTTTTGGCATCTACCTTTAGTTCTGAACTTTAAAAAAACATTTAGGTAGTGTCCTGTTTGATAAACTCGCTGCATTAAAAGCAGCAACATGTTTCCACTCGTTTCTGACCCGACTGCACACTGAACAACAGACTCTGCTTTCTAACTTCCTGCTCACCCAAAAGCATTTTCTCCATTTCTGTGTCAGGAATATTCGTTTTCTTGGCTTTCCTCTCAGCCATTGCCGTGATTCACCGTAAAGAACCACTGATCAGCCAGCTCATATCTATGCATCCATATTAACCCTTTAAAACCTGAGCACCTGGTTTTAGAAATCTGAATATTTTTTGGTGTTTGTACGTGCACAAATATTTAGTGTGAATTCTCTAAATGAGGCAAGGAACAATATTTCTTTATGGAGTGGAGGCAGTGTCACGTTGACACAAGGGGGAGAAGCTTGTCCACAAATGTGGATCAGTCAGTCAGGGTGCGACAGAAAAACAAACATTTCTTTACTTTTTGCACATCTTTGCGGCATTTATTTTCCCTCAGTTATACACAACTTATATTCAAAGAAAATCTTAAATCACAAAACACCTAACACACAAACGATGAGGGTGAAAACAAATAAAAAGGCCATTTGTCTTTTGTACACCGTGAACTCTACATACAGCGTGTATGAGCCCTCTTTGTAGAAATTACATCCAAAAAAAATCTTTTTTTGTCTTAAGCCAGAAGGTTGAACATTTAATCCTAAAATACTCAACCCGTCATCTTGTATGAGGACAAATGGACGAAAAGAAAGTTATTCTAACATTGACATCACTTTCTAATATTGACATCACTCTTGAAAATCGATGCAGTAAATATCGTCATCTCTGCTATTGACAGTAATTACAGAGCTCAGAAAGCATCTATCGGTCTCTTCTAGAGTTTATAAAGCCCCGACGCAGAAGCAAAGGATTTAAAAATCTTTTCGCCCTTCAGTAAAACAAAACTCAACGGTACAAAAAAGCTTTAACACACTTGAACTCACAGCTGTTAGAGATTTGAAATGAGAGGACAGAATTCATGTTTTTCCATCATCATCCTTTCCTTCTCTCCGTTTTCTTATTAACTGTTCAAACTTTATAAAATGACATCAACCTCTACAAAATGCTCACTGGTGACACACTCAGGTTCTTTGTGAAGCAGTAGAGGATCTAATTTCAGCTCTCTGAGATCACAGGATCCTTTTTTAGCATTAAAGATGAGCCTCAGACAAAGATTTACATTCTCACAGTATCATTTCTAGTCTCCTGCAGGAAAACTATTCACTCCTGTTTGTTCTGCAACCTACAGACAGAAAGAAAAGCAGGAACGTGTGACTGGGCCATTAAAATAATCTTAGTTAAATTATCAAACATTTGTTTTGAGTTTACAGTAAAAACTGGAGCGTACAAAATAAAGTAAACGCAGAATCTGAACAGAAACATCAGCTTTGTCACATTAAAAAGAAATTCGAGTGAATCACAATCTGCTGCTCGATGTTTAACACCAAACAACCAACAATGAAAAACAACAACAACAACAAAAAAGCAACTTCTGGAGATATTTTGGCTTTAAATAAAAAAGTTAAACAGTAAAACCAAGTCAGATTCAGCTAATGATTCATATAATGAGATCAGGTTTTACAAACTTGATCCAGAATGGAGACAAAGTTTTTCTTTTCTTCACCTGCCTGGACAGTGGTGGCGGCATCAGGTGTGGCTACAGTGACTCATCAGGCTGTGATTTCACTTCCTTTCCAAAGTCTTCAACACCGGCTGGAGAGATGATCAAACTCACAGAGAAGTACAGACTGGCATTAACTCAATGTTACATAAATACATACATGAATGTGATATAAAATAAATCCTGAAATAAATAAATGAGGCAATAAATAAATATTATAAGAGTCAATGTTCCAGTCGTTTAATAAATAAACAGGTTTTTATATTGGAGGGGAAAAAGACATTTTTCAGAAGACTCCTTTTATTTATTTCAGATGACTTTTCTTTCCGAATTTATTTCCATCTGTTATATTCAAGTGAATTTGACTCAGACTCAGCAAGCTAACGCATCCCTCCGTCCCTCCGACTCACCCCCCGCTGCTAGAAGACTACTTTGCTGCGAGGAGACCTTTGTACACAGAGATGGCGCCGTAGAGCCGCTGTGAAGTCTCTTCTTCCTGCCGCCTTTGCATTTTTACACAAAACCACACAACAGCAGTATCACGTCACCCCAGTGTGTGATTTTAGACAGCATGCCAGCATAACGGAATCAAAAGAGGTGTCATTTAACACAACAACATCGGCCTCTAGTGTGACATATAACACCTGCATCAACAATCATTTAGCGTCCCTGTTATGTGGCGGCTGATCTCGTCCTCTGCTCACAGGGTAAGGAGCTCCTGGACCTCAATGTTTTCCCAATTGTGTGGACATTTTCAGCTGCTGTTCTTCTTTGAGTTAGCTGCTAATAGCTACTTTTTAAATCTGAGGTGGGTCACACTCATAATACGTCGTCAAACGCCCATCCCTTTTATAGACATAGTTTCAGCGCTGCTACGACCTCTGACGCCGCTTTAAAGGTGAGACAACACTGAGTCGGTGAGATAACCACGCCCTGTTCATTTGACGATACAGATGAACAAAGACAAGCTGGCAAATAAATTCTGAAATAAAAGTTCCCATGAATAAATCGTCTTCGTCTTTTGAAAAATATCCTTTTCTAAAATAAAAATCTATTTATTTATTGACTCATTTATGTTTATATTTACATGAATGTACTGCCTCATAAATGCATTTTATGATTTACTTCAAAGACATATTTATGTATTTATTTTTTATTTAATATTGATTTAAAATGCCATCCCATAGAGAAGAAGGTGTTTCAATAAGTACATTAACTGGAGATGCAAACCAACTGATTCAGGTGCAGAGAGGAGTCACAGATGTGACGGGGGAAGCAGCTTTTTCACTGGTTACATGAAGCTCTGGTACTAAATGTTAGTATTAGTGAGGTGTTAGTGCGGCCAGAGGTGATGTTATGCTAGCTTTTGTCCCGTATCACGTGTTGTTGTCCGCCAGATGGAAATGTAAACAGCCAAAATGTCCATGGGAAATTTGCCAAATAACAAAATAATATCATTAATAACATTAAATTGCCTGATATTGTGTGACCTATAAGATAATATATACTATTAGTTTATTTTAATATTCAATTTAAACTTATAATAACCAGATTTTAGGATCTTTAGTGTGGACTGATGTGTTTATCCTCTGGCGCTGTACAGAGTTCGTCCCACAGAGTGACGCACTGTCTCGCTCTGCGATCCAGCTGATCACGTTACATCAGGAGTCACATTCTTCAGTTTAACTTTGATCCAAATATTCTCAGTAACTTAAAAGTGCAGTGTGTAATTCTGGAGAGAGATAGATGATGTCTCATTCCCAGAAATACCGACAACTGCCAACCCAAAGCTTCAGTATTTGACGACCTGAGAATGAGACTCAACAATCAGCTCCCCTTCTCCGGAGTTACAAACTGAACCTTAACTTTATAAAAATAAATGTTTTAAACCAGGACCTTTGGTGTTTGGATCAAGTAGGTTGTGAGAAAATACAATGTCAGCTTATGTTTATATAATCTAATCAACAGAAACACTCTATCAGACTTAGCAGATATTGAATATTAGAGGAGTCAAAAACCTGACTGGGGCATCTGTATATGTGCACTACAGCTGGGTTTCACATGTCAATACTTAGTTTGAGCCTCTGTGTCCGTAGCACAAAGCATCGAAAGCTGGCATAGTTTTATAGATTTATTTTCTTTCAGTATTCTTATGGTACCTCTGATATGGACAACTTTGGAAAAAGTCAGGTCTGTTGTTACACAAATGAAGAGTTGTGTAGAAAAGAAAAGGCTGATACACAGCCCTCGTGTACACTGATGGTTTCCGGTCAGTACATGTTTGTAACAGAAGAAGACACTCATTATAATGACTGTGGGTACTGACAGCTGCTGAGCCATGATCACATGTTGAAGAATCGAACCGAACCTTTCACTTATTCACAAGCTTGAGTCATTAGAGGAGAAAACGTATTTCGGTTGGGAAGCCAAAGTAATAAAACACCACATCAGGGTATTCCAGGGTCCAGATGGCTCTGTTCGAGGATGAAAACCTACTGAGAAGAGACTCTGAAGGTCTATGGAGGTCGATGTTAACGTGTCAAGGGGGCTGGTTGTTGTGTGTCATTACAAGTTCTGACTGAAAGCTCTGCAGTCCCTCCCAGCCCAGCCTCAAGTAAAGTGGTACTGCTCTGAGTACTCTGTGTCCTCGGGAGTGTACTGGTTGTCTCCTGCTACCTACTGCGTGTCATCTCCAGGGGCGTACTGGTCGTCCCCGGGGGCGAACTGGTCATCCCCAGGAGCATACTGGTCGTCTCCGGGGGTGTACTGGTCGTCCCCAGGGGTGTACTGGTCATCCCCGGGGGTGTACTGGTCATCCCCGGGGGTGTACTGGTCGTTCCCGGGGGTGTACTGGTCATCTGCTGCAGTGAACTGGTTGTCTCCACCGGTGTACTGGCTGTCGCCCTCGTAGTTCTGTTCTGCTGCGTCTTGGTTCTCTGCGGTGTTCAGGCCTGATTTCTTCACTCTGTCAAAAGACACATTAAGACTGTGACATGTCTGTGTGTCTGTCTTTCTAAGGACAGTCTGATCACCTACAACACATCTATACGCAGGGCGTGCTGGCTGTCAGTGTCAGGCTGAGTAATGAAACAAACTGGAGATGAAATGTGATTGTCGGGCTAAAAAGTGTGTGTACTTACTGGTTCTTGTGTTTGGCACCACTGATGTGAGACTGGTACTGCTCCACAGAGTTTAGCTCGATGTTGCAGACGGTGCAGGGGTAGCCCTTTAGTGTGGATGCTGCCGACACGCAGAAAAGGAGAGACGTTAGGTTTTTTTTTAGGTCTGTAAGACTGAAACTGTCCACGAACGCATGACTAATTATTTAGTAGTGCCATTCTGCAAACACAACACGACCTCCAGGTTCTGTGCTCTGACCTGGTGCAGTGGAGGGGCCGTACGTCTCCATCAGTTTCAGCTTGGTCATCTGTTTTCTATGCTTCTTGCCCACATAGTGCTGCTGGGCCATGAGCGGGTTGTTGAAGGAGGCCTGGCAGATGGAGCAGAAACGGTCTGGGTTGTTGTTGTTGCCACCCGTCACCGACATACCGCTAGAATCATCTGCAGGTTTCTTCTTCGGCTGCACTGTTGGTGGTGTTTGGGAGGCTACTGCCAAACAGGAAACACAATAAAAACAATGAGCACCTTTAGAAACAAAAGTAAAATACATGTAAATAAATAAGGACTGGGTGTCGGTACTTGTCACTTTGAAGGTATCGACCAAATCAACCCAGTATCAAGTAGTATTGAGACTTTGTCAGTTGATTGATACCAGTATTTTTTGTACCCACATCTTGGAAAAAATGAGTTTGTATGGTTTAACTTGCAGCCAATCACCAAAAGCGTTCCTCGATTTAATGCAACGTGTGATTGGCCCACTACCGCAGCAGCTACAACATACAGTCTGTCAAAAGCCACAAAGTCCCTTCTATATGCCACCTTTGCATCATTCTGCTCCAGTGCGTTATTATAGACAGCATGCGGACATCTTGGAATTGAGAGGCGTAACAGGCGTGACATGAACACAACAGCATCAGCCTCAACTGTGACACATAAGATGCACATTAGCAGCACTTTATAAACAATAACAATGGAATTAACATGGTTACAAGAATCCTTTACCATCTGTTATATGGCGGCTGATCTCGTCCTCTGCTCGGAGGGTAAGACAAACATTTTCTGCCCCTGTTCTTCTTTGAGCTAACTAGCTAACTGCTAAAAGCTGCTTTTTAAATCTCCTGCAGTAGGTCGCACGCATAACACATCGTAAAAACATGACACCCGTGCCACCCATGATTCCATCCTGTTTGTGCAGACATCATTTAAACACTGTTACAACCTCCAACGCTTTAAGGTAAGATAGCTCTGTTCCCCTATTCTGCAATTCTACCTTTAAAGTCCAGTTCAGACCAAAGGTTGGCGACGAGACAAAACTGTTTTGGAACGTTGCCGAGAAAAGTGTCAGCAGTGTGAACTGGCCGGCCTGAGCTCGACTCAAGCCGGCTGATGGTGTCACCTGACACTCAGCTGGTGAAATGGCCGGTGGCTGGTTTTAAAGCACGTCACCTGTTTCAACAGCCAATCACCTTTTGTAAAGTCCGCTGGTCAAGTCAAAATGACCGCAGACGGCGTGTTGGCTTGCTGCAGCAGGTGCTCCGTCCCCACCGAGCCCTCTGTTTCCGTCCTCACGCTGTGCCAGTGTCAGATGGTGGGTCGCTGCTGCTGTAGTCTGAGTGGGCGGAAGTTCACTGCATAGATCAGCCTCTCATTGGGCGGAACGAGCCACCTGCTGAAGTCCCGCCCTACCACCTCCGGTTGTGTAGCAGTTTTCAACACGTCCTTTACTAACTTTTGCGGTGTTTGATCTTGCGGGGATGTAGCCATTTTTCTGCCATGGTTCGTGTCCTGTAGGCGATATTTTTGTGGGCGTGTTACACCAAAACCTGCTTCCCCCCGGCAATATTTTTGCAAGCGCACCGTTGCTGTGGCACCGCCCAGAACGATTGTGATTGGTTGAAAGAAATACAAGCAGCCGGGGCGTTTTTTTCTCCAATCTTAAAGTGAGAGTCGGCCCAGCCAGACCTTTCTTTTCTTGAGAAAGGTCTGGTGAGCGAGACTACTGCTGCTGCTGCTGCTGCTGCTGCTGCTGCTGGCTGTATGTGTTTGTCTCATCACACAGCTTTGATCTGAAGTGGGCTTTATAGATGACGAGGCACCCTAACAGTGTGAAATTCTGAAAGGCTATCAAATGAAGTTCTCTACTGGCATCAGTGTCACTTTAAGAGTGCTGCTATAGTCATTTTTAAATGTTATCTATCCTCATACAGGAAATAAGATTAAAAAAAAGTAAAGAGAATTAGAAGAAGAAAATGGAAGGCACAGAGCTGGAAGTGAGGAATAAAACTGTACACAATAAGAGGCACATACCTGGGGCCTGGGGACCGAAGGTTTTCAACCTCAAGTTCTTGGCGTGAACTTTGCCCTGGTAGTGAGACTCGGCCATCACAGGAGAGGAGAAGGTCATGTTACATACATGACACTCCTTCATCCGGTCGCTGTCTCCATTGTTACAGTCCTGCTGACAAAGACACAGCAACATTAATCATTTATGGCGACAGAGGGCCTCGTTTGTCTTTTTAATCAAAGGGTGAACTTTGTGTACTCACACTGTCAGATGATGTCTTGAACTTCTTGACCGTTGGCTCCTTCTCATTTTGGAGGGAAAAATAACGGCGCACTTTATTGGCATGTTTCTTGCTCTGAAGAGACACAAGCAGAAATGTTTTATCACAAAAGTGACAACAAACGCTGTGTCAAACTTATTTTCAGAAGTAAGAATAAGGAAGTGATAGGAACTGTTGAAAGAGTTGAGAGGGGTCTGATTAGTGTGAATGTGATTGAGAACTTGAGTGATACTGTTAAGATGGAATATTTTAAGGGCTGCTGAAAAGCTAGGGCGACGCTGCAATGTTAACTTTAATGTGTAAGAACACAAAACTACACGCAAGTGAGCAAATATTCTTTATTTTTCAGAATAAAACAAAGTAAAAAGCTATGCAGTATATGTGTAATACTTTAACATCTAAATAACTATTATGAAGCCGCAGTTCCTTTTATTTTTAAAAAGTCAGTGACACAAGTGTAACCTCTGACCCCGTGGTCACACTGGTCACTGACGTGGAGGACTCCAGCCATGAAACTTTGCAGCCCGAGGATGAGGTGGCAGCCTACATGGAGTTCAAGACACCCAAGGAGGATCCTTTGGAGGTTTGATGGTGGTGGAAGGAGCATGCTAAAATGTTTCCTAACCTGGCAGTGATTGAATGTTTTCACCATCCAGTCAAAGAGACGTCCAATTCAAGAAGGGGAGAACCAGCCTAATCTGAGGGACTGGAGCCTGGGGGGGTTTAATCACGGGACTTTTATTAATGGGTGCGGCTTTGACTTAAGCCCTATTCGGACGGGATTCGTTTTACATGGGCACATGGGGTAATGTCACTTTACCACAGGACGTCGGTAATATTAATGGTCAATTCACACGGGATAAGAAATATCAGTAAAACTATCACAAATGGGAGGGGTAAATCCATTAACGCACCGCCATCCCCTCTCGCCGTCATGTGCATATGATGATGCTTCCTGTGCGTACCACACTCGAACACACTTGAATCGTGTTCGTCGTAGGCCCACAGTACCTGAGGTTTCACACGGACTTGTCCGACTGTGAAGTGCAAAACTGAGTGCTTCTTCAAGAGCCTCCATGCTTGAAAATCCCAGAAAAACCACTTGTAAACAGGATATGACGAAATATCTACACACATATTTACTGCTGGTCTATTCACACGGGATTAGTATTACCTGAGGTAATTTTCCGGGACCCTTTTACAGAAGGTAAAAGCCGCGGTAATCTTTACTGACATCGTGTGGTAATGATTACTGACATGGCACATTCGGACGGGACTAAAATCTCTGGTAATTATTACTTTACCCCACGTACCTATGTAAAACTAATCCCGTCCGAATAGGGCTTTAGACATAATGACGGGGAACGGGTCAGTTCTAGTACTGGCTTTTACGGGTATGGCCCCGTGCAGGACACAGCTGTAAAGTGCATTCAACAATCACTCCTCCGAGCTAATAATTACGCAGCATTCACTGAGCATAGTAGCACCATTAAAAATAAAGTCTCCTGACATTGAAACAGCAGCAGCAGCAGACTGTGGGCTCACTGACCTGATAATGAGTCAACTTCTGAGACTCAGAAATGAGGACAGCACTGCAGACTTTACACTGGGAGTCAGAAAACAGGTCACCGTGCTCCTTTATCATCTTATTTACTGCAGGGGGGAAGAGAGAGACACAAGATTTCAAATCAGGTCACATCTTTTGGGAAAATGTATTTTTAACACAACATAAAAAAATAATCTGTGGCAAAAGTTCAAACAACAACGGATCATGATTGTCAGCTCAGCAGTGTCCACACTGATATCCTCTGTGTTAGATATATTTCAACAAGCACCTTGTAAAGAGCTTTCTGTCTCGTACTAACTCAGCCTCTGAGATGCTCCCTTGAACACGTGTTAACAATACATGCAAGTATGCAGGGCAGCAAATCTGTAAACACCAGACACACGTTTTGGGCCTGACTGTGAGTTTGACTTAAACAATCTGGAAAATGTATTTAAGTCGCTGCGTCAACAAAAACAACTGGTGATATATTAGACAGATGTGATTAAGCCAAGTATTAAACCAGGGGATTAAATCTGGTTGGATGTGACATCGTAGGAGTGTTTTGACATCACCGTGTCTTTTTCTTCGTCGGGTTTGGATGAGCACAATTTAATTTAAACCTGACATTCAGAATGGACCTGTGACCCTCCAGTTGAGAACCACTGTCCTAAGTCATGGTTTCAAGATCACACTGTTGGAGCAGTGCAGCACGAATTTGAAAGTAATAAATCTTAAAGCCAAGATCATACAGTAAATTTCTTTGCATTCATTTGACTGCCAGCCAAGACAGTCTGGTAAGAGTTGTTTTACCTTCGGACTTCAAAACTGTTTCAAAATGTAACATAATGAAATTTTAAACCGACATGTTAAATAACATTTAATCGAGATTGACTACTGAAATTCTGTGATTAATTGCGATTAAAAAATTAATCCCAGGATACTTCCTGTTCTTACAGTTTCTGACTGTGATAAAGGTGTAATTATGTTGATTGTAAAAGAAAACATGACTTTAAAACCCACATTTACTTTAAAAAATCAGCAGTAAAATGAATAATCCCAGGACTCCCTTGCAAAAGAGATTCTGAATCTCAATGGGACTATTTCCTGGTAAAATAAAGGTTAAAAAAACTAAAAAATAAAATATTAGGGATGCACAATGATATCGGCTCATCGTTGGTATCGGCCGATATCAGCTTTAAAATGAAATATCAGAATCCGCCAACATGCTTTTTTCTTATTTTGCACAATGAATGAATGAATGAACATTACAAACAGGGAAAAGTACTTTCCCCACAAATACAACATGCTAATGTTTATAGCACAAGCCTATGGCATTTTACATTGTATAAATTAGCCGAGTGGCTAGCGGAGATTTCCTCTACTCATATGAAGCCAGGGACAACAGCAACATTTAACAAAGGTAACGTTACATAATTTGACTCCATTACAACTCACAAGGTTCACTGTCAAAACAACTGTCTTATACTAAGCACATTTTCCAAACAAATATAACATTCTAACGTTATTAGCACAAGCCTATGGCATTTTACATTGTATAAATTAGCCTAGCGACGAGCGGAGATTTCCTCTGCTCATATGAAGCCAGGATAAATCACACACACGACTAAAAATGCTATTTTTGTGGAGGCTTTATTGTCTTCACAATTCATTGTTTCTTATCTGTGAAATTAAAGTAAATCAAAGCTTTGTTTCCACTGAGGGAAATGGTTTCAGTTAACAAAAATAGACAGGAGGTCTGTGTCACCTTGACATGTAGTTACATTTCTGGGGAGGTGCATGTCAGGCTACGGCGTAGGGTACAGCATCGTTTCAACGCATAAGTATAAATCCTGCATGGAGTATAAATGCCCAGTATATAATTAATTCCACTACAGAGAAGACTTGATGATCACTAAAATGAGGTGGGGAAAAATATACAGATATACAGTCATATAAAAGTTGTGTGTCCCTCCTCTGAGCCTAAATAAAACCGCAAGTCCCTCCCAGTGCTGAACAAAGTCTCTGACAGGCTCCCCCTCTTTCACCCCCTCCCCGTTAATAAATACAGAACAGTCCCTAATATGATCTGAAGTAAACACACAGAGAATATGCCTCATATATGATCCAGTCACACATACATAAAGCCATCAGACACATTTGCTTTTTAATATTTAGATTGAGGCACTTCACATGTAACGTAACCCCCATGCTGCTCAACAGTCACATGTGTCTTCTGTTACTAACGCAAAGTAACGTTACACACGCAGGACAGGGATTAACGTTACACCGTTAGCTACCGACGGCCTCACCACATGCCCGCCTGCTGCCCCACATCCACACCTGCCTCTGTCACCTCATCCTCCACCAGCCCGCAGACACATCAACTGATTCATGATCACTGTGAGGCACCATCGGATGCAGACATGCTCTCATCGACCTTGGAGCTGAAGCGGCTACAGCTAGCTTAGCATAAACCTGCTCCGCTCCGCTCTGCCTGCAGTGCCGGCTAACGTTAGCTTGCAGGAAGCTAACGGCAACAGTAGCAGCTCGAGCCCGTTTCACCGCGACTGTGACTGAGCGCGATGACGCAGCTTTTGTTTAATATAAACGTATAAATGCTGAATAAACAGGTCATACCCTCCGCCGGCCCCGAAGGTAGGTAAGGAAAATCCTCCGTTTGCATCGCGACGGCCATAGTTTCTGCTTAGAGCCAGCGGCGTCCTAATGCGCATGCGTCAAATGGCGG
Organism: Epinephelus moara; assembly: GCF_006386435.1. Classification (NCBI taxonomy): domain Eukaryota; kingdom Metazoa; phylum Chordata; class Actinopteri; order Perciformes; family Serranidae; genus Epinephelus; species Epinephelus moara. The sequence continues at coordinate 31,213,127 of NC_065508.1, forward strand.
CAGAGAGGGTAAAAATACAGAGCTCTCACTCCGCGGGTGTTTTCATGTACCAGGACAAATCACGGCGTTCCCACGGTCCTGGAAAACCTGGGAAAGTCATAGAATTTCACAATCTCATTTTCAGGCCTGGAATTAGTCTAAAATCATTGGAAGTTTTGGGAAAGTCACGGAATTTTGTTGTTTGTACTAGAATTGTTACAATAGTCTTTCAGGGTTAGCCTTCCACATAATGTTGGGCCCTAGTGCATGCCATCATGCACGTATCGTCTCTTCACATGATCAGAGACATTGGATAACATCAACATATATATTACCCGCTATGATGCTTGTATATCTGTATAAAATACCAAAGAAAATAATGAATTAAGAAATAAAAAATTGAATTTAACAATTCTAAATGGTGATTTATAGTTTATTGGTTGCAATCACTCATAAGGGCCTATCCTCCACATTGTTGGAGGGCACACTTTCTCTATGCAAGCAAGCTTAAATTATGTTTAAAGAGTTTGAATCTGACACATTTACAGGGCAAGAGGGGCAACAAAAAAAAACTTTATCATGGGTGCTTGAAAAGTCATGGAAAACTTTGGAAATTTTGTCCATGAATATGAACAGAACAGGAACAGATGCTCTAATCTTAATAGACGATATTTGAACCAGTCTGTGATTTGTTCATGAGTTTGTCCTGCAGGTCTTTGTAGTCCAGTCAAACTGTGGTTTGACCTCTGGAAAACTGCAACAGCAAGGGACTGTTCGTTACTTATACGGGGGAGGGGTGGTACAAAAAGGGGGAGGCTTGTCAGAGGGAGTTTTTTTTTAATAAGTTTTGCTTAGGGGAGGGGCATAAATGGTTGTGTTTTGTATTCATTTTACTGCCAGTTTTAAAGAAAACATGGGTTTGAAGGGCATGGTTTTTTAAATGCCATGATAATAATAATAATAATAATAAATTTTATTTGTAAAGCACTTTATATTTAACGAAAAATCTCAAAGTGCTACAACAACAAGAAAAGAAAAACAATAAGTTAAAACAAGAGTTAAAAGCAGTTATCAAAGTAACACGAGCAAAAATTACAGATTAAAAGATTTTTTAAAAAGGTACGTTTTAAGGCCCTTTTTAAAACAATCAACTGACTGTGGAACCCTCAGGTGTTCTGGGAGGGTGTTCCACAGTCGAGGAGCAGAGGAGCAGAAGGCTCGATCTCCCAGTGTGCGGCTCTTAGTCCTTGGGGGGAGAAGTCTGTGGCTGTTGGTGGAGCGGAGTGAGCGTGCTGAGGTCTGGGGGGCGAGGAGTTCTTAAAAACCATATATCATATATCACAGCCAGAAACTGTAAAAACAGAAATTATCATTGACTTTTCATATTTCCAACGGTCCCTCGACACATCATGTGCAAGGAATGCTTCCCTCAGAAAAACAAACAAACAAAACAGAACCAAACCTGACCCTAAAATAGTGATATTTCATCAAAATTACATGTCTCATTTAAATTGTGGCCAAAAATAATCCGTTTGCACGAGAAGAGTGAAAAACTGAGACTTCTTTCAACTTCAGGATTTTATTTTCAACTTTTAATTTTCCAACATTAAAGTTAAGGTAAAGGTAAGTTTTAAAAATTGAATAATTTATTAATGGTGGAGGGAGGGTCGTGTATTTTCCACCAGTCACTCAGGGAGGCTCAAGGAAAAATATCTGTTGCTTCAGGGAGCGTCAAAAAAAAAAAAAGTCTAATCCCAGAAATGTGAAAACAGAAATTATGGTTGGATTTTCAAATTTCCAACGGTCTTTGGACACATCATGTGCAATGAACCCTTCTATCAAAAAGGTAACATCCAAATCTGAGGTTAAAATAGTGACATTTCATCAAATCACTTTATTTCTGGTTTACAGTTTAGCCAAAAAGATAAACCATTCACACTAACCAGGTGGCGACCTCTGAGGCCACGGTTACACATGGTCTGCAGTCGTGAGGTTGGACGTCCTCCCAGGTTCAGGGAAATGACACTGGAGATGTCTCATGGAAGTGAGATGAACATTCACTTCAGAAGGCAACAGCTCTGGTGGACATTCCTGCAGTCAGCATGCCAGAGGCACAATCCCTAAATACTTGAGACATCCGTGTCATTGTGTTGTGTGATGAAACTGAACATTTAGGCGTGTCCTTTACAGTGACCACAAGGCACGCCTGTGTAGCAGGTACAGATCGGTGCTCCAAATAACCCTTCCCTTTGATTCATCACAAAAAAATGGGTGTTGGGTGGAAGTACCCCAAATACAAGTGCATTAGAGTATCCTCTGAAAAACAGTTTTATTGACAAGATTGACCCCTGAATCTCAGGAAAAGGCACCAAATATGTTGACTAGGCAACATAGACCCTCTGTATTAACACCATCTTACCCAGACTGTAAAACATAACCTTGCTTTTGACCTTGCGAAAAGAATGATCCACTAAATCCATGAAGGTATACTTTTTAATTTATGATGCAGAGGAGACCAACAAAAACTATGAAACATGCTATTTCTCCTGGGTTGGGCCCTTTTTTTAGTTAGACTGACTGGACTATTGTTACAACAACACAATTTGGCCAAAAGGTTTTTTGCAAAGCACATCTGCCTTTTGTTTAGTCGTACTTGTTGCCCAGTTGCCACGTTTGCATGTCTGCAGTGGTGAATGAAGCACTCAGATCCTTAAAGGGATGGTTCAGATGGAATGCTTATTCATAGACTGAAAACAACCAAACTAAGGGCGTTTTCAGACCTGAAAATCCGGACCAAGGTCTGGACCAAGGTTCTGTTTTTGTTACATTGTATACATTTGGTCCCTTTGTTTTGCATTGGCATTGCAATTCTGTGAGTGGACTAAAGAACTTTACATGACATAGTTACGTTCATCTACGTGGGTTGCATCACCTTATATTTGACATCGATTGGTTTATAAATGGGCGGGGGTCTGATGTCAGCGTGTTGTCAGGTAGGCGGGTAGAAATCCTCTCAATGTTTACGAACATTACCTCACGAAAATGGACGAACCGATTCTAATAATTGCCACGCTACTCATACTATTATGACATTGCTGTCAGCTGCAGCACCAATGTAGAGCACAATACTCGCGGCTCGTTCAAAAACAAAATATAAATCTACACCTTGTGCGAAGATGTCATCGTCACCGGCAGGAAAGGAGGAGGAGACAGTTAGCAATGTTAGCAATGCTGAGAGCCCTGCCAACTCAGGAGCGACCAGTGTCGAGGTGAGTGACCACAGATGGCTCATTTTTGATGGTGGACTTGACTTCTCTCCTGGCAGAAATGAACAACCGGCGCACCAGAATTTCCTGTCAATGGTCCGAAAGTCGGAACCATCCAAAACAATGCTTTCACACTAGTAAAGGACTGAACCATGGTTCCGTGTGGTCCGGACCGAGACCACCTCTTTTGGCTGGACCAAATTTCGGACGTTTGGTCCGGACCGTGGTCCGGGGGTAGTTTTCACACCTGCGGACCAAAAGTCCAGACCAAACGACCTAGGTGTGAAAAGGCCCTAAAGGTGAGATTCTCCGTCCAGTTGCATATTTTTTCCCAATATCGTAGATAAGCAAATGTTCACAGTACGATAAATGTAACTGTCATATATATATATGTATATACCACTGCAACCCTAGTATGGGCGATTGATTAGCTCCCGCTACCGCAAATCTTTTCCCAAGTTTAACGTTAGCTACCCCATGACCTGACCCCGACCCTTTCACTTTGACCTGACGTGATGACATCATCATATCAGATCAGAGCAATTAATTAAAATCTCTTCATATGCTGCTCAAAATGTAAAACATGTTCAGACAGCACATGAGTTATGGTAAAATAGCTATTTACAGACTGTGTTGTTCCATCGCTCGTCAACAGGGGGTGCTACAGCACCCTCAGCACCCACCTTAATTTGTAAACTATTAATAATAGGCATATATGGAAGGAGATATGATGAGAGCTCAGAGAAAATGATCATGTTGTTTTAAAGAGGCGACGCTGTAAATTAACATTTCTAGAGCTGTGGGTACAGACCTGTCCTTCTGATTTTGGCACAAACTTCCTCCCTTCTTTAACAACACTTGGTGACGTCATGGCTGCAGTACATGCTTCGACTGAAGAGCCAACACGCAACACAAAGCACGACTGGAGGCAAAGCCAGTCAAAGCACTGTGTCTCTTGGCTCAGCTCCGAGATACAGAGCTGCCGCTGATTCTGCACTTTGAGACAACATACAGACATTTCCAGAAGAGACACAGAGTCGTGACTGGACAGATACACAGGAACAATCTGAGGCCAACAGGCTGTCCACTTTGGATTTGGAGACGCAGCAGCTTTCCTGCCTTGTCTTGCAGAGACTACATGCACACTGCCTTCATTACACAGAGACAGATCAACAGACATGTCAGATGTTTCCCCCATAACATCCCAAGCCCTTCAGATGACACCAAGAAGTGACACGTACTGCAAACGCCTTGTCTCTCTGCTGAGCCTCAAAGACCTCAGTGAGATCATTGAGCTGTTGGCAGATAGGATGGTGAAAGAAGAACAGACTGAGAACAGAGCGTTCATAAGCCTCACAGCCTCTGGTAAGAAGCTGCACTTTGGTTCATGCTATGAGGCTGCGCAGCCTTCTGCCTGAGGTGGGCCATCCTTTAGACGGTGGCTGTGTTGGTGGCTCACGTGACGTCATTGGAGATGTGCAGGCCCAGGTATTTGAAGGTGGACACCACCTCCACAGCTGCTCCTCTGATGAAGAGGAGAAGGGAGGGTGTGGCCTCTCCCCCTAAAGTCTACAACCATCTCCTTAGTATCAGTTTCACCTCCAGTCTGTGCACAGACTCATTGTTGGAGATCAGTCCAGCCACAGTTGTGTCACCTGCAACGTTCACTATATGATTGCTGGGGTACCTCGCAGAGCAATCATATGTGAGGAGCGTGTACAGCAGGGGGCTCAAGACACATCCCTGTGGGGTGCCAGTGTTGAGTGTGATGGTGGAAGATGAGATGCCATGGATCTTACCAGACTGTGGCCTGTTTGTCAAGAAGTCGAGGACCCAGCTGCTGAGAGATAGTGTTCGTCCCAACAGCAGCAGTTTATTGACTTAAGTCTGTGGGATGATGGTGTTGAAAGCAGAACTATGACCGCTGATGATAAAACCTTTGAAAGACTATTTTAAGAGACCTGCATTGGCAGTTTGGTTCTGCAAAGGTTCTGCAGGCTGCAATGATGTCACATGATCCAGTTTTCAACAGCACAGTTTTTTCCGGCCCTGAAACATCACCTGATGTCTCCTCCATCACGCCTCCAAAGAAGTGTGTTGAACCTCTAGCCTGCTGAAGAAGACGGATACATCCCATGAGTTCTGACCAAGACAAGGACACGATCACACCCATCAAAACTGTCAACGCTGCACCTGAGAAGCAAAACACAGAGGCCCCTCATCCAAGTCCTGCAGAGCTTACTGAAGCCAGTCAGAGTTTCCGACCCCACACCATATCCAAAATCAAGCCATGTCTCTCCCTCAAAGACCTGGACACAGTCACCCACACTCTCATCTCCTTCCGTTTAGAGTACTGTAACACTCTGTACACCTGTATTACTCAGTCCACCCTGTCCCGCCTCCAGCTGGTTCAGAACGCCACTGCCAGACTCCTCACAGGTACCCAGAGGAGAGACCACATCACACCTGTTTTAGCCTCTCTCCGCTGGCTGCCTGCGAAGTTCAGAACTGATTTGAAGCTTCTCCTATTTAATAGTCTGGCCCCATCCTACATCGCAGACCTCCTAACCCTCTATTCTACGCCCAGGTCCCTCAGGTCAGCTGACCTGGGGCTCCTGGCCGTCCCACGCTCCAGACTCAAACTCAGGAGTGATCGTGCCTTTGCTGTGTCTGCCCCCAAACTGTGGAACTGAACCATTGCGATGGATTTGGAGCTTGCAGTGACGCCAATTGTGTTCCGCCTCGTTAGTTCACCACACGGACCATTTAACCTGGCAACAACTGTAGCCGGCTCAAACGTGATTGTTCAATATCACGCGGACTACAAACAGCCTACAACCGGAAGCCAGGGCTCTTCTGCTCTTCTTCCGGAGGCAAGATCTCCAGGGTTTGCCTACAGACTCTACATTCACTGAATGTAGGGTCTGTATATAGAGACTACACTTTTCCTGACACAATGATCAGCTCTGACGAGTCTCTCTGTTGAATCTGAGTCAGCCACTAGGTGGAGACAAATAGTCGTTAAGAACAAGAGCACAGTGTTCCATCAATGGGTTTGAGGGATACAAATCAGGGATGCACGATATTGGATTCTTTTTTGGTGATATCAGATATGCCGATATATAACAACCCATTTGACTGATAACCGATATCGATATATCCCCTTTTATTCCCTCCTAATTTTAGTGATCATCAAGTCTCTTCTGTAGTGGAATTAACATCATATTATTCATGTATACTCTTATGGTGACGGCCCACCAGCAGATGGAGACATGAAATCTAATACTTTTCAGTGTCTGTAATATTCATTTATTGTGCAAAATAAGAAAAAACATGTTGGCCAATACCGCTGAGGTATCAATGTTATCGTACATCCCTAATACAAATAAATAATAGCAACTGCAATAAATGATACAAAAAAGTCCATAAAAACAAATAACGAGCAGCAATGTTAATCAAGAATTATAAACAATAAAACAATAAAAACAGTAAAATGTAGAGAATGAAAAAAAACATATGTCTGTCATAAGAAATGTCACTATTTAAATTACTTCATCAAAGTAATGTAACTTTTAACATTTGATTACTCTTTGATGACTTTCCTGACAAATGTTTTAAACTTGGCCACGAAGCCGACACATGTCCAGAGGTGGGTAAAAGAAGAGTTCGTGCACAGTGAAAACATGCAAAGTAACAGAATGAATATTATATTCTGTGTATAAGATTTTTACTAAAAAAGAATATTAGGATCTAACCTTTTTGTAATCACCAACATTTTGATTAGTAACTGTAATTACATTACTTTTTTTCTCAGTAAATGTAACAGACTACAATGATGTGATTTAATTGCATGAAACTCATTTCTCCCCAACACTTCCTATTCATGCTTCGTTATTATACTAAAGGTCACGTCAGGATATAATTATTTTATATGAACTGGACCTTTAAAATTGTAATCATCATTTCCTGTAGTGTAGTGGTTATCACGTCTGAGCTCTGTTTTACCCATGTGTATTTCACCTGGCTAAACAGAGTTTACTGGATGTCACTGAACGCATTGTTACATATAGTTTCCGTAGTGTATTTTTATTTTGTTTGCAGTGAACACATATTTTTCTGCACTTTACCTGCTGTGTATCTGTGTTCATTGGAATAAATGTGTGTGTGGCCTCACTTGAAAAATGGGTAATTATGTTCCTAATGCTTTTCAAAGTAGAACTTCAGACAGGGACAAGTTGTTGTTGATGGGGTGCAAGATGCCGACGCCCGTACAAGTGTAATGCAAAATGTGTGAATAGTCAGGGAGCATACAGTTCAAATTGGGACAATTGAGAAACTGATTTGTATTACACTTGTGCAGGTCTTGACATCTTGCACCCTATCAACAACTTATCACGTGATCAATTCAACCATTGTATGATCTGATTAGCCTCCATGTCCACATGTTGCTGTCTCACACCCTACCCCCATCATCAACTTGTCATGTGACCAGGCTACCCAAGGCTATGCAGGTTTTATTCAGGCTGTTTGTAACTTTAAGACAATCTAATTCTGTTGCTCTCACTCAGGTTAAATCAACAACACAACATTAGATTTCCTTGAGGATGTTTATTTGGTAAAAAGTAGTATGGAGTCAATTAAAAGTGATCAAGATCTAGATGTGCTCCTCCTGCCAAGGAACACTGCCAGCCGGTGACACAAAGTAGTCCCTCAGAATGTCCCTCTGCGTCTTGGCAGTCATTCTTCATGGTATTGTACAAAGCCACACGTTTCCATGACGATAGCGGAGACTGTGCTGGTCCCAATCCTGTACTGGAGGTGGAGGGACCGGAACATTTGTCCTGGTTAAAAAACAAATGGAAAGGACTATTGCTACATTCGTTTTGTACTCGGAGTGTCGGAAGTTGGAAGTGGGAATGATGCCACCTCTGAGTTGTCAACAGTTTGACGGACAAGTCGGAAAAAAAACATGGACGCCTGCAAGAAAGCCTTTGTTGCCCTTGCACTTTTGGAGTAGCCTATAGACAGTTTCAAAACCATCATGGACTCCAACTGACGAAAGCCACAGGTGAGGCTGACCTAATGTAAAAAAAAAATTAGATAAAATTGCTATAAACAGTACTTGTAGTGTTTACCCACTATGTATGTCACCGGCAGCCATCTTGAATTCGTAAGTCGGGGTTGATGCGGTTGCTCCGAGTTTCCAAGTTGGAAATCCAATCTCAGGGTGCGTTCGAGTTAAAACTTCTGACTGGGAATTGGGACTTTCCGACCTCCGAGTACAAAACGAACGCACCATAAGATCAGCAGCCATTTTGAATTCGTAAGTCGGGGTTGATGCGGTTGCTCCGAGTTGGAAATCCGATCTCAGGGTGCGTTCAAGTTTAAACTTCCAACTGGGAACCGGGAATTTCCGACCTCCGAGTACAAAACGAAGGCACCATCACCTCCAACTCTCTTCAGAGTTGACAACCTGCGCAATCCGCGTGCAGCGACCCTTCCCTTCACCCAGATCCTTTTCTTCCTTTCCTGTTTCTTCTCAGCGCAGAGCAGGGCACAAACAACCTGCAGAGCTCCAACCTGACGGACATCCATGTTGACAAGTAAAGTCTACCGCTGGGGAACTTCATCATATGCTGTTTTGTTCACGTGTGACAAAACGTAGTTTGGTGACGCCACCACATTATCTGGGGCTCTGTCGGCGAGGGCTTGGTGAAGAAATCTTGTGGTGTGTACACACGGGCTGCAATGCAGTTCGCGAGACTCCCGCTGACAGAAACACACGTCCCCAGGTATGAACACTCAAAATATTACGATAGTCTCCGCGACTCAAGACTGGTCGGCCAGTTGTGTGATGTGAAGTAAGGTCACGTCAGGATATGATTATTTTATATGAACTGGACCTTTGAAGTTGTAATCGTCATTTCCTGTAGTGTAGTGTTATCAGTCTGAGCTCTGTTTAGCCTGGTGAAAGACACCTGGCTAAACAGAGCTTACTGGATGTTCCTGAATGCATCTTTCTCATGTAGTTTCCGTAGTGTAGTGGTTATCACGTTCGCCTAACACGCGAAAGGTCCCCGGTTCGAGACCGGGCGGAAACAATGTTTTCAGGCGCACACTGACCAGCCATTGTGCCTGGGCATCCACTTCCCACCCACTCAAACACACCTGTGGACCAAGTTCCCCCTTCATGAAAACTTATTCCCCGACAGAACATGACAAAAACCTCAACCCCAGCACTATTTCAGAAAGCAGGATTAATGAAAACTCTTGAGTATGTTGAATCTGAGATGAGGGAATCTCTGAGTTTTCCATTTCACACAGCCAGTTCAGGAACTGCAGTTTCCTTTATAACATCAGAGTCACTGAACACATCAGAGAGACAACAGTTTGTCGGGCTGTAAGAAAAGTGACTCTGGCTCTGAAAAGACTTTTACCGCATATTTTTGTGATTTTCCCTGGACATAAATCAAAACGGATCATAAAAGAGGAATTCCACAGAACTGCAGGTTTGTCAGTGTTAATAATAAATTAATCTACGTGGATACATGATGCAATTATTTATGAGTACGTTTAATATATTTAAGGATTCCCTGTGTGATTGGCTGCATTGATTCGACTCACATCCCCATCATTGTGTCATCTGAGAATAAAGGAGACGATGTGAATCATAAGTCAATTCACAGCATCAGTGTGCAGGTAAGACCAGGTGGAGTAGGTAACGTCTCTCTAAAGCTTCGCTTCATGATTAAAAAAAAAATGCATCTTCAGACTCAGGCTCCAGATACATTACACACGTACCTCCACCACTCATGATTACAGGACAGTTTGATGGCATCCTACTTGGAGACAGAGGGGACCCCTGCCAGCTTCCTGGGGGCTTCCCTGTGCTCCCCTCAGGCTGAACAGAGTTGATTGAGCTAATTCTGATCAGCTGTTCTGGAACCGAAAACTCATCAACTCAGGCTCAGTCAACTCAGAGATCGGGATTAGGCTCAGAGTTTGTTGAGTCTGCTTTCTGAAATTGGGTCCTGGTCTCCAAATTCTCCAGATCCCAATCTGCTCCAGTGTCTATGAAACATGCAGGTACCTCATCTCACACCTGACAGGTCTCAAAGGATCCGCCTTCAATAGACACCACAGAACACCCCAGAGCTCAACGTTTAAGTACCAAATCATCCTAATTATCCAACTGCAGAGTGGCTTCTTTGTTGTAAAACATATTATTGAATGTTCATTTAGGCCTATTGAGAATCTTATATATATATATATATATATATATATATATATATATAGCCTATATATATATATATATATATGGCTGTGTTGCTGTGATGATATGTATTGCAGTTAAAGGAGCTGCTGGTCAACCACTGCTCCGATCAGTTGTTTTTGTTCTTATTCTGCTTCCTGTCTTTCTTGTTTTCTTTCTTTTGCTTTTCTCCTTCCTTCTTTCGAGTTTCTTCTGTTCATTCATGTTTACTTTACTCTTTTTCTGTCTTTCTTGCGTGCCGTATGTCTTGCGCATTTACTACAACCATATCTGGATTACATCCATCGTTGAGAAAACTTGTGTTTCTCCCCGTCGGGGAATCGAACCCCGGTCTTCCGCGTGACAGGCGGAGATACTGTCCACTATACTAACGAGGAGTGGTATAAAGAATCAAATGATATAGGAAGTAGAAATCGACAAGCCAGGGGTATCTGTGATATGTTCAATATGTTGCATGTTAAATTCTTTGACTGAAAATATTTATTATAAATGTTATTCACTTCAGCTGTCAGTGTTTAAGATGAAATTATTCCCTGTATGTTTGTATTTTTATTTATATGGACTTCTGACAAAAAGACTCAGATTACACTGTGGACTGTGCAAATTAAATTAAACAAAAACTGCTCCATACAAGACCACACCAACGATAAAACAAACAATTTAACATACAAGGCAATGAATAAAATTCCTTCTTCAAGACTTTAAACATATTCTTTATATGTTACCTGTCCACCATCTTGAACATCGGACATGCCGCAAAAAAAAAGAAAAATGTATGTGGCAAAATATTCAAAATTATATTTGATTATCAATGAGAAGGTATCAGTCTTATCAGATAATCATAAATATCCCTCTGCAGATATGAGGCAGATTAAATAGGCTGTGTTGTCGTAACTATGTGGAACAATCATTTGTTGTACAGATATTTAACGAAAAATGTCTCTTTTGACAATAGTTTACCATTTGTCCCTGAACGCAGCACGTTTTCACAGTTTCCGTAGTGTAGTGGTTATCACGTTCGCCTAACACGCGAAAGGTCCCCGGTTCGAGACCGGGCGGAAACAAATTTTGATTTTCGTCATTTACACAGTTGGTGTTGAACTGGTGGTTCAACTATATTCATGTTTGTATAGTGACTCGAGTAGTTAAATGACTTCAGTGTCCTTCTGTGGAGTTAACTACTAAAACAGCAATAGGAAGTCCATTCACAGCATTAATGTGCAGGTAGATTGACTGTCTCAAAATGTCAGACTGCATCACACTGCAAAAACTCAAAATCATACCAAGAATATTTGTCTTATTTCTAGTCAAAATATTTATTTCCACATTTATTTATTTAATTACACATTTATTTATGCATTTCTACATTTATATATTTATTTATTTATCTATACTTATGTCATGTTTTGTCCTTGTAGAAATAAATAAATAAATGTAGAAATACATAAATAAATACGGAAATAAATGTAGGAATTTAGAAATAAATTAATTAATTAATTAATAAATAAATAAATAAATGTGGAAATAAATACATGTAAAAATGTACAAATACAGAAATAAATAAATGAATAAATGTGGAAATAAATAAATAAATACATTTATAAATGTAGAAATAAATAAATGTAGAAATGCATAAATAAATAAATGTAAATATATTTATGTATATTTTTATTCACATATTTAATTATTTATTTCCACATTTACTTATTCATTTATATATTTATTTTTGCATTTATAGATTTATAGATTTTTACTTATGTCATTTTCTGTCCTCCATATCACATCCATCGTGAAGAAAACCATGTAACCTCCCCGTCGGGGAATCGAATCCCGGTCTTCCGCGTGACAGGCGGAGATACTGTCCACTATACTAACGAGGAATGGTACACATAATCAAGTGATGTGGGAAGCGCAAATCGATAGGCGGAAAAAAAAACTGCACTATCTTTTTAATGTGATACAAAACACGCTGAAAGAGTCACATAATGCAGGATGTTGGATCAGCGTCCTGCTCGTTAGCTAACGTCAGCAACACACTTGAGAACCTGTCGATGCTAAATGTTACCGGCCAACTCTTTGTCCCCTTTAAGGGCGGTGGCCTTGTGGGTAACCTGTGAGAGTGTGACGTGTACGTCAGGGTGTATGAAGGGAATGCAGAATGATGATAGTTAGCAGAATCAAGTGTGTAAATAAGCTCAGGGCTGCTGCTAAACCTCATTAGGAGGCCATGTCTGTGAACGGCACCTGAACGCCTCGCCTTCCTTCCCTCTGCAGGCTGGTCCGGATCGCTAACAGCTAGCTAGCTACTACCAAGCTAGCTACAAGCTAACAACGAGACGAGTTTATTTAATGTTAAGCCCGCGTGTTCCTTTCGGTTCGGGGCCGATAAGCTGTCACTGAGAGAGGTAACATTAAACAACATAACTATCACAAATTTAAGTTTTAGCACGCTGCCCCTCTATGTTTATTCTGTAGGCTATTTGTTTGTCCAATTTCACTGCTCACAACTGACTGAAATAATCAAGCCTAAAACAACAGGCTTGTTATGGCTGTGTGGTGAATATTCTGGCTGTTTGTGTACATGTATCTACACTCACCGGCCACTTTATTAGGTACACCTGTTCAACTGCTCCTTAACATAGACATAATCAGCCAATCTCTCTTTTGTATTTGCCTCCATTTTTTACAAGCTCTGCTACTTTTTACACACTCAAAAGACTTATTTCTCACATTTTGGATGCAAATTTGTTCAAATCTGTTGAGTGCTTCTGTTTTTTCGAGATAATCCATCCACCTGACAGGTGTGTTTTATCCAGATTCTGATTAAACAGCATCATTACTACACAGGTGTGCCTCGGGCTGCTCACAATAAGAGGACACACTAAAACTGCAAAAACTAAAGTGCTGTATTTTAATTTTTGTTCAGTGTGGTACTTCAGAAGTTTTGCGTCTTGTTAGATGAGAAACAGGTTTTGTAGCAAAAAATATTGATGTTACTGAAAGTAAGGTATCAAAGAAAGTAATGTCAGTCGAGAAAATTATCTAGATGATATCAGAAAAATTATGAAAAACATCCGTTACAGTTGTCCAAGATGACATCTTCAAATGACTTGTTTTGTCAGACCAAACATCTAAAAAGGCAAATATATAAAACGTAAAATGATATAAAACAAAGAAACAGCGAGTCCTCACATTGGAGAAGCTGTAACTGGAGACATTTTTACTCATTAACAGCTTCAACCATGAAAAGTTTCTCAAAAATGTTATTTTTTTATTACATATTAATTGATATTCAGTGGACAACTGTTTGGTTTGGAAGGTTTGATAGAATCCAAAGCAAACATGATGTGAGGTGCTTCCTCTATATTACAGTGGAGTTTAATACATGTTGTGATATAATCATTTACTGTGATATCTTGGCTGCAATAATTGTTGCATGGAAATGTGACACCAGCACAAATCTTGACAGGTGATCTCACAGCTCATATACTGAAAGGTTTTAGGTTAATAAAGACTCCATGTTCTGTGTTCACTGACAGACTGACAAGACATCACAGTGATGCAGTGACAGCAGAGGACGTCTGCAGCTTCTCTGAAGGACGAAAGATGTTTCTGGGTTTCCTCTGGAGGGACTGGGAGTCACATCCACCTGGTGTTAGATATCCAGAGGGCGCAGTTATGTTCCCTGAGTTGGCCCTTGGGAAGGATGGAAGATTTAGATCTGTGTCTGCTAACAAACGCTGTGATGTTGAAGCTTTATGACTTTGCCCAAACGATGACCAAGTCCGGGACAGATTTCTTGTTCAACAAAATGTTGGATGATGTCATGCAGTGCTGCGACCACACACACCTGAGGTCACACAGCTGCTGTGTCTCCAAAACCTTCTCTGAGCTGCTGCGTATCTGGAGATGTGTTGGTATGTGCAGTGATGGAAAGTCAAGTATTGAGGTACTCATACTTAGTTGAGTCTTTTCTTTTTATGCCACTGAATGCTTCTAATCCATGCCTTGCCTCGTTCTTGTTCTAGTCTGAAACAACAGGACGGCAGCCCAGCTCTACATACTGCAGCCCAAATCGCTCCCCTGTGTCTCTGTTTAATGTCTGTAGAGCTGCATATTTGGCCCTCCCTGTCACTCTGACAGAGGCCGTGTTGAGTTGTGTGATCAACAGGGGTCAAACACAGCTGGCAGCTCCACACCAGGCTGCGTCAGGTCCACCAGCCTCTGAAAGTTCCACCTCACCACTCCAGTCAAGGCCTGGGCCTGGAAGAGCTCACAGGAAACCCGGTTCCCTGTCACCCACTTTTTTTGGTGAAGGTGGAAGCCCTCCTGTTGAGATGTGCCTCTCAGGGGAATCCAAATAGGTACAGCAGCTCCTGCGCCCTTGGTGTAATTGAGCTGCAAGGTGCCACCATACCTGTATAGGATTCCCTCCGTCACCTCAGGGTCGCTCAGGCAGCCTCTCAGGATGTAGATGCGTTGGATCCTCCACACCCTCAACATGGAGGCCTTGAAGAGGGGCACATCCTTGCTGTCCTTTGCCAGGTAGAAATGATGTAACACATCTTCTACCCTCTGCAGCAGTTCTCTGGGCTGTGGCACCGTCATTCTACAGTGCTCTCTGATGTGCTGCTTGGTGGGATCAGCAGGAGAGATTCTGCAGAACGTGTATGCCTCCTGGAGCCTCCTGAGGTCACTCTGGTCCACCACAATGAACGCTGCAGAGAGGAACTGGCAGAAGGAACTATAAAGTGGATGGTGTTCTGACACACACTCTCTGATAAACCACCACATGCAGTGACACAGTCTTTATAGTCATGTCTAGAGGCACTGTTGTTAGTCATGTTTCCTGCCATGGTAGCCTCTGAAATCCTCTAGCAGGGCCACAAGAGGTGCTCCTGAGCCCCAGGGTGCAGGACCTTGAAGGCAGCACAGCAGTCCCTGAAACATTAAAAAAGAACACCACCTAAATTAAAAATTCCAATACATCATTTCCATGGTCGAGGAAAGTTTGATCACTTTGTGAATGTGAGTTGCTCTCTCTCAGAAACCAGAGACTTCAGTGTCAGATTTATGAAGCTGTTGCATGCTGTTCAAGCAGGCAGCTGTCTGACTGATGGACGTTATTTTATACATAACCAAAGATGACATTCCTGCACTTTGCCATGAGTGGTTTTGCTTTATGTGTGACCTGTGAACAGGTGGATAGTTTTTGCAATAAACTCAATGTAGTGGCTTTTTTCTTATGTATTATATTTTGTTATAATTTCTTATCACATGATTATTGTTAGTTTGATTGTGTTTTTGTTTTTTGTTTTTTAAACAATGTAGTTTGAACTTTGAACTACTTTTTCTAAGTAGCTTTTGGTAACGAAACTTCATTTCTCCCCAGGGTAGCTCCAGTGTGAAGTAACTGGTAGCTTGTAAAACTCTGCTTTCAACACACTAACAAACTATATTTTGTGTTTTCAACTTCATATAATGAGATGCTTTTCAGTTTTATAGCCTGTTGTGACCTGTGGACCATTGGGAAACTGTTTGTTCAGGGTTACATAGAAATGTTTGAAATGTGCCTTAATTTTAACAATGAAAAGTTAGAGAAAGATTTCGGCACACTTACATCTGTGCAGTGTCTCACTTTATCGCTGAGCTTTTGGTCTATTCCATCTTCATCAGAGCAAACATCAGGCAGTAATGAACAGGCTGGTAAAAGTAACCAATCTCAGTCTGATCACTGGCTGTATGCAGTACACCTGTGTGCACCTCTGGTGGTAGGAGCTGCACCTTCTGGGAGTTGTGGTTTTTTAATACTGGATGGCACCAGAGTTTGAATGAATACATGTAACTTTCGGTGTACTCCTGATGCCGGTCCCAAGCCCGGATAAATGGTGAGGGTTGCGTCAGGAAGGGCATCCGGCGTAAAACTCGTGCCAAAACAGTGATGTGGAAAACAAACATGTCTACCATACTGGATCAGTGGAGGTTAACTGCCTCCGGTGCTGTTGACAAGCAGGGTGCCAGTGGAAATTGGACGATTGTTGGTCGAAGACCATCTAGGGAGGCAGATGGGAGCAGCCAAAAGACGAAGAAGACGACTGTCTGTTCAAAATAAATGGAAAAAAACCCAACATACTGTTCTAGATTTTGGGGGGTTTACAACCTGAACCTGGACCAAACTGTCACTTCTTTGCACAGTCACCCCTTCTTAACACTATACAATTATTAACTGTATGTTTATGTTTTTAACTTATTTGGATTTCTAAGAAAGACTCAGATTACACTGTGAACTGTGCACATTTTATTTAAAAAAGAAAAAAAAAGGACAAGACATTTAATGCCAACAATAAAACAAACAATTTAACGTACAAGTCAATGAATAAAATTCCTCCTTCAAGACTTTAACATATTATTTATAAGTTACCCGTTCACCATCTTGAACTTCGGCTAAAAAACTGACATGCTGCACAAAACAAATAACACATGTATGTGGTAAAATTAAAATAATATTTGATTATCAAATGAAAAGGTCTCAGTCTTAAAGGAATAGTTCAGAGTTTTTGAAGTGGGTTGTATGGGATATTTATCCATTGTCAGTGTATTACCTACAGTAGATGTAAGTTGGCACGCCCCAGTTTGGAGAAGCAGGCTGGAGTCAGAGTCAGAAGTTGTGGATGAGGTCTGCAGCAAAATGAATTTTAGCCACCGAGTTTAAGTGTGCGCTTTATTGAAATGTTTTAATGACTTTACCTTTCCATCAGACAGCCCGTTCTGACAGGAGAGCTGTTAACGACTTAGTATAAAGTTTAAAAACAAATGTGTGTTGTTTTTCTAGTACAGCCATGAGGGAATCACAACCATCGTGAAGAAAAGCATTTTTACTCCCCGTCGGGTAATCGAACCCCGGTCTTCCGCGTGACAGGCGGAGATACTGTCCACTATATTTTTTTGATGTTTAAGACAATAGTTCTGTTTCAGACTGTTTTACCTTCATAAAATATGTTTTACGGCTCATTCTTGGTGCGTGTGAACGTGAGGTTTACTACATGTTCCTGAATGCACCATTGTACATAGTTTCCGTAGTGTAGTGGTTATCACGTTCGCCTCACACGCGAAAGGTCCCCGGTTCGAAACCGGGCGGAAACAATTGTTGATTTTCGTTCTTCATAACTCACGAGAACACTTCTGTCCTCTAACTGAACGTCATAAACAGGAGCACATTTACTGATGTTTCGTAATTCAGGCTGAATGTCTGTTGGTGGTGATGGAGTAGGGAAATGTAACTTCCAATATGTCATTAAACGCAGCTCTCAGTTGGATTTGTCGCAATAAAGGAAAGCTGCTACTCATTTGCCGTCGTTTTGCAGCACTGCTAAACCTCCTGAAGAGATGTGTTCTCCATAATTTAATGAACACAGACTTTATCAACCTCTTCAACCGCCGGGGCGACCGGTTTTTCCTCCGGTCTGTGGTAAGTGCTCATATTCAGCATCTCTGTGCGCCGCCTGCTGTGCAAACCTAGCATGGAGGCTAATGTTAGCATAGAGGCTAATGTTAGCATGACCGTGCTACTAGGATACTCTGTTAGCTAACTGTACTATCACTGAGCTGTTTCACTGTGTTTGACCGTGGTGAAGGCTGTCACAACACTAACTTAGGGAGCGTATCTATGTTCCCCGGGTTCTATGTTCCTCATTTAACCCTGCAAAAAAGGTTCTATGTTCCCCGCTTACACAAAAAAGGTTCTATGTTTCCC
>NC_065508.1:31232052-31261829 GCF_006386435.1 Epinephelus moara
TCTTTTTGGGACCATCCTCTGTAAACCCTAGAGATGGTTGTGCTGAAAATCCCAGTAAATACTCAGACCAGCCCATCTGGCACCAACAACCATGCCACGTTCAAAGTCACTTAAATCACCTTTCTTCATCATTCTGATGCTCAGTTTGAACTTCAGCAGGTTGTCTTCTCCATGTGTTGAGTTGCTGCCACGTGATTGACAGATTAGCTATTTGCGTTAATGAGTAGTTGAACGGGTGTACCTAATAAAGTGGCTGGTGAGTGTATACTGACAGTTTTGTTTTTACCTTGACGTGACACTGCAGTGTGGTTATGAAGCCCCTCGCTTTCAGATGAACTTAAAATAGGAGGAAACCCCCAGCGTCTCTGTGCTGTAGACTGTTGCAGTTTGTTATATTCTACATTCCACATCTGGAGACATGCAGTATCTTCCACGCACCAAACTGCTCCTCATCCTGCGTTAATTGATATATAATGATAACTGTTTAGTTTGTGAGGTCTGGCAAACATGATGTGAGGTGATTTGAATATTTCAATGAAGTTTTAATGAATATTGTGATAAAACCATTTACTGTGATATTTTAAATACAGTCATTGTTGCATGGAAATGTGACACCAGCACAAATCTTGACAGGTGATCTCACAGCTCATATACTGAAAGGTTTTAGGTTAATAAAGACTCCATGTTCTGTGTTCACTGACAGACTGGTTAATAAAGACTCCATGTTCTGTGTTCACTGACAGACTGAGAAGACGTCACAGTGATGTAGTGACAGCAGAGGACGTCTGCAGCTTCTCTGAAGGACGAAAGAAGTCTCTGGGTTTCCTATGGAGGGACTGGGAGTCACATCACCATGGTGTTAAGTATCCAGAAGGCACAGTTGTGCTCCCCGAGGATGGAATGTGTAGATCTGTGTGTGCTGACAAACACTGTGATGCTGAAGCTTTATGACTTTGAAAAAAAATGACAAAATGTTGGATGATGTCATGCAGTGCTACAACCACACACACACCTGCGGTCAAACAGCTGCTGTGTCTCCGAAACCTTCTCTGAGTTGCTGTTGTTTGACTTCACATATCTGGAGATGTGTTGGCATGTGCAGTGGTGGAAAGTCACAGTACATTCATTCATGTTCTGTACCTAAGTACACATTTGAGGTACTTTCCTTGAGTCTTTCCTTTTTTACCACTTGATAAATCTACTCCACTACATATCAGAGGAAAGAATACTTTTGGATCCACCAGTTTATGTTACAGTTTTAGTCACTTCACTCTGGATGCCGTTTCATCTACCTCCAGCTTCCACCATCTTGGCTCTTTATGTACTGTCCATCAGCCACTCACCTAGAGCCAGTAGCGGTTCCACCAATGGCCGCCTCAACCTAGAGGACACCTGTTCGCACACAGACATACACAGACACCTGGCGCACCAGACACACACCCACAGCTGCATCACAAATACGACCACAGTCATCACAGTCTGGATACCTGAGAGTCTGTGCCCACCACAGCAGCAGGGCAGTGATGCTCTGTCTCCATGGCTACAGCAGCTGGGATGTAGTGCTGTGCCTTATTCCAGTTTGAAAGAACAGGACGACAGCGTGGCTCCATGTACTGCGTCCAAATCTCTCCCTGTGCCCCTGTCAGATATCTGCAGGCTGGGATATTTTGCCTTTTTCGTCACTTTAACAGAGGCTGAGTTCAGTTTAGGGCTGGGCGATATGGCAAAAAATATTATCACAATAATTGTCCACGTATTGATCGATATCTATATTTATCACGATATATAATTTGATGATGCTGCAGGTTTGAAAAGTATCCTGATGATGTCTGACACCGGAAGAAACCAATTGATTTTCCATTATTTAAGTTGTGTGACTTTTTTTATCCACAGTTTTATCAGTTTTTGAGGACAATGCAAGCTCTTCTTCAGCTTCACTTCCCCTCATTTTCCTCTCTTATTGTCATGTCCACGCTGCTTCCTGTTCCTCCTCACCTCGGCACAAACTTTGCAGTAAAAAAAAATGGGCGTGTACAGTGACACACATCCCCAACACTGACTGACAGCTGTCTGTTAACTTCTGCTGCATGACACGCTGTCTGGATCTATCAAGGTCTGTCCGTATCCAGTAAAAATGACTATAGTTTATCATCGTCAACATAAATTTTATTGCGATCCTGTTTCGAGATCGTCTTATTGCCCAGCTCTAGTTCAGTTCTGCAGTCAACAAGGGGTCAAACACAGCTGACGGCTCCACACCCAGGCAGCTTCAGCTCTACCAGCCTCTGGAAGTTCAAGCGCTGTGCTTCATTCAAGGCCTGGACCTGGAAAAGTTCACAGGACACTCGGTTGCCTGTCACCCACTGGGCTTGGTGAAGGTGGAAGACATGCAGCTCTGTAGCTCTGACCGACCCAGAGGTCGAGATGTTTGTGTGGAAGCAGCCGATGTAGCCAGTGCACAGGACTCAGCCCTCTGTTGCTGGAGGTTGTACATCTCGCTGTTTTTCACACATTTCACTCCTACAATGAAGGCAGCGTAACCGTCCCCCCTGCTCTCCTGATCTGCCTCCAGGCGTCCTCGGCTCCAAAGCCAACTGTATTGTCCCCCTCTGACGACACTGGTGGCGCAGGCGTCCTGGAGAATATCTCCTCGCATAGTCCAACAATGACAGCAGGCTGTCCTTGCTGTTCCCTTGGGGGTTGAAGGTCCCATCTCTCTCATCCTCTTCTACCTTATTTATCAGGTAGATGGTGTAGCTGACATCATTTTCTAGGAGCCACCTGTATGGTTTCCCCTTGTACTTTTCGAACTGCAGCACGTACTCCCCCATCACCTCCTGTTGGTCCGACACATCACCCCCCCGCTGAAGGACCGCAGTGAGAGCGTTAGTCCTCACGAGGTCACGTCTCTGAGGGGGACACTTGTCCTGAAGCGAAGGATTTTTTTTTAATCCTCATGGCCTCATCTGAGGGGCCCCGCCGCGGTTGTCATCCTTCCTGGGAATAAATTGTTGGCCTTCTTCATCATCTCCTGTGCACCACAAAACACAATGCATATATTACATATTATTATAATGTGTGTTTTATGTTGGTAGTTTATTCCTGTCAGAGAGTCCTATTTAGATTAACTTGACAGTTATATTCATTTTCATTTGATGTATGATTTTTTTCATGTTAATTATTGTTTGAGAAAGAGTTTATGTCTTTAAAAAGTTTATTTTCTCTTACCCTGTATGGTTGAGCATGTGATGCCAGCAGCAGAAATGTTACTGAGTGTTACTGTGAAATAAAACACAGTCATGGTCTCAACCACAATCCAGAATCCTGCGTCTGGTGCCTCCTTCTCTCTGCTCGACACTCCACCAAAACTATAAAGTAAAATCACACGGCAGAGTCCAGGGGAGGTGTAGAGAGGGAGTCAGTGGATTACAGTTACATACAGCACATGACCTAAATGTAACGTCATGAGCCTCAGCTAACATTAGCTTAGTATTAGCTAACAACAAATGGAGGCTGAACAACAAAACTTGAGCCAACTCATACCAAGATTATACAGTTTGCCCATATATACATCTGAGAATTGTTGATTTGGTGCTTGAAAAAATAAGCCGTACTTCAAGTTTGACTTTTTGGTTGACCAAAGGCGTGATAAAACACTGTAAAATGGAAAAAACCTACTGTGTTCTCTGCTGCTGCTGTGCCGTCTGTCACCCAAAGAGATGACAGGTCTCCTAATGTTGTGTTCACACAGGGCATGAATAAAACAATTTGTGCGAGTGAATTACATGTAAAGTCAGTGTAAAGACACGATTAGACGTGAATTCCTGCCGGGCGGCGAGACGGACGCAATGTCAGTGACATTTGGTGTGAACACAACATTACTGTTAAGAAAGTGGGGAAACAGCACCACCTAAATCCCACTTGTGGTCAAGAATATATTGCATGTGAGGATATCCTGAAGGGATAAAGTGAGATTTATACTTGTGCAGCAGACCCTACGCCGTAGCCTAAGCATGTTGCGAGCATTTATACTTGTGCGGTGGTGTGTGTGTCACTCTGCAGTTACACCTAAAAAACACTAGTCGGTGGTGGAGGTTTCTGTGGAGTGCTGAAAAGTTTAGTTTATTCAAAACACACATGAAACATGGCTTAATAGAGACAATTTCAAACACAAGTACACAAAACAGCTTCACTATAACTCGCAGCGTTCACAAACACTTGTCTTCATCTGGACACATTTTCCCCACAAATACAACATGCTAACATTATTAGCACAAGCCTATGGCATTTTACATTGTAGAAATTAGCCTAGCAGCTAGCATCTTTTCCTCTACTCATATGAAGCCAGGGACAACAGCAACATTTTACAAAGTTAACTTTACAAAACTCGGCTCTGTGACACTCAGAAGGTTCACTGACACAACAACTGTCTTATACTAAACACAATTTCCAAATACATATAACATGCTAACGTTAATAGCACAAGCCTATGGCCAGTGGTCAAATTTTTAACAAGGGTGATGCAATGTAGCTTTGATTTTTTTTGCCTGCACACATCATGCCCACAACGACTTTCACAAAATGTACACCACCCAAAGGACATTATTGCAGGACACCTTAACCTTGACTATAATCAAACAACAAATGATACCAGTGTTATTTTTCCACTCCAATTATCAAACAAGTTATGCCCTACTACATAACCGGATGTCACCAAGGTATGCACAGAAAAGCAGGTAAAGTTTGCAGTTAGCTAGCTGCCTAGCTGGTCAATTTAACTTAACTTTGGCTAGCTGAACGTTAGCTCTATCACAAAATAGCAGGCTAACAGTAGCATAGCTAAATAAGGCATTTCTGTGGAAACAGCCACTGCAACATTCAAGTTTTGTGTGAGAAATCACATCACTTGTCTGGGCATGAGTCAAATCCAAGCTTCTCACCTGTTCTTTTCTTTTTAAAATAATCACGAAGGTCCAACTTTATTTTCATTTGGTCAGGCTGCCAATGAATGCATCAACTGCGGCCCTGTCCAAATACCCGCACTTGCGCCCTGAGGTCTTCCCTGAAGTGCACTTGCCAAAAGTGCAGTTAGGGGCGTAAGTGCGTAAGGGACCAACGCTGTTTAAAGGCCTAGGGTTTAGGGTTTAAAGGCTATGTCGTGGCCGGCCGAGTGTCCTCTTTTTTTTGGAAATCAAAATATGGTCACCCTAACACTGACAAACCTGGATGTGTGCTCAGATGGATTCAGCTTCTCCCCCTCCCTCTCCCTCNGGGTTTAGGGTTTAAAGGCTATGTCGTGGCCGGCCGAGTGTCCTCTTTTTTTTGGAAATCAAAATATGGTCACCCTAACACTGACAAACCTGGATGTGTGCTCAGATGGATTCAGCTTCTCCCCCTCCCTCTCCCTCTCTTTGGCTGTTTGACAGTGGATGAATTAATTAGCCTACAACGCAACTGCTGACCAAACTGACACTAACCGTAAGTTTTGATTTGATTGTTGATTGCAATCAGCTGTGAGGCGGAGTGATACATACACAGTCAAATAACCGTGATGTTGTACTCCAATATCGTCATGGTTTTACTGTCTCTCGACCAATCAGATTGCAGGGCCGGAACTAACTGTTGTATAACAGTAAATATTATTCATAAAAAGCAAACAACAGAACAGAACTCCATGCATGCAGGAAGTTAATTTCTACCTTTCTGTCAAATGGCCCACCAGTTTTCCAGACAAATCTAACATCCTGTCCATTTGCTGCTGTGAGTTTTGGAGCCAAGCATTATCCCTTTCCTTTTCTTCCTTCTGTGTTTTCTCAAGGCGCGTGCAGTACTCTTTAAGGTACTCTACAGTACTCTCCTCACTCTTCCTCTTTCTCTTTCCTGGTCTAACTTCTGTTGAGGTACCTGGTTGATCACTGCCATGTGTCTGTGAGTCTGGGAAGTTTCCTGCTTGCAGGATTGCTGTCTCTGTCTCTGTGGAGGAGCCTGCTGGTGAGCTTGCTTCCACCTCAACCTCACTGACAGGTGTCTGGGGTCTCTCTACACTAGATGGTCCAGATGAAAACAGACTGACTGGCCTGACTGAGGGTCTCTGGCCGATGGCTTCATGCATTGCTGCATAGAAAGTCCACGAGGCAGCAGTGACCTCTCCTGCATCTGTCCCTGACCCTGTTTTTGGCAGTATTAAGTCCTATGTAAATTGTAATAAGAATAACTTTATTAATCATCAGAGGGAAATATACACACACATATATAAGGGTAATAATAGTTAATATAATGTGGTTTTATATTATAAAGGGTAATAATAGTTAACATAATAACATGGTTTTATATAGGCCTACAAGACATTCATTGAATAGTGTCATTTATACAGTTAAAGCATTAGGCTACATAAAATGTGGAAATTGCTGTTACCTTGTATCTTTTTTTTCAGATTTTCCCACTTCTTCTTCCACTGCTGCGGAGTGACTTTCCCCTCTAGCCCCATGATTTTGATAATTTCACTGAAAGACACATGTTCATCAATTAGGCCTACATCACTTTGAATGAAACACTTAAATAACAAACCTGTTTGCTCATGTTATGGGCATGATAACTTACTCATATCCCTGGGAAGAGGCATTTCTGTGTCCTGTGAACAGCCTCTCATTCTCCGCTCTGAACTTAATAAAGTTGAACGTCTGCTCATCACTCCCTATGGCCAATTAATAGCAAAAACACAGCTTCGTGTCAGTTCATATTTTGATATATATGATATTCAATTTCTGATTAAACAATTTTCACTTACACTTAAAAAGACATTTCTTCTCCATTGCCTATGGCATGGCAAGCTTTGTTTCCACTGAGGGAAATGGTTTCAGCTTACAGAAACAGGAGGTCTGTGTCGCCAGGACGTGTTGTTAGATTTCTTGGGAGGTGCACGTCAGGTTACAGCGTAGGCTCTATGTCTACGTGGAGCCTACATCGTAGCTAAGGCGTCGATTCAATGCAGAAGTATAAATTCCCCCTTAGTGCTACCGTAGTGAGTGAAAGGGAGAAGTAAACAAATTGCTCTGAATGATAGTGAAGACAAATTTTACAAAACCAAAATTAAAAAAAGCAACAACACATGAATCGACATTTTGCCAAGTATTTATTGTAACATAAAACATTTTTGGTGGTGTTGATGTGAGAGGCATTACGTTGTTGTTGTTGTTGTTGTTGTTGTTTTCATTGAAGTAACCAATTATTTGAAGATTTTATAACGCATAGACAGGATAAAAAGATTTCAAAATTTCTACTTTCTATGTTTAAGCATTTTTAAGACTTTTTAACGGCTGATTTACGTTTTGATACTAATTAAGGCCTTATTTTTAGATAAAGAAATTATATGCCTTTAAGACTTTTAAGGGTTGGCAGGGGTCCTGTTTTTATCCAAAAAAAACACAGCTCCTGATTCTGTGTTCACACCAGACGTGAATAAAACACTTCAGGTGAGTGAATTATATGTAAAGACATGACTAGACGCGAAATTCCACAGGGCGGCGCGATGGATGCAACGCAAAATATGCGAATTCAGCAGCACGAAAGAAATGAGCAGTGCAATTTTGAGTTGAAAGTGTGAGTGCAAGCCTCTAGAGGGCGCTGTAGACTGTATTAAACAAACTTTACGTCACAACTAATAAAATAAAAGAATTGGTTTTGTTGGTATTAAATATCCACTCTTAAAAGATTTTTTAAACATGTTATAAATGTTTTAATTTTGAAATTGTTGTCTGTAGTCAGGAGGAGATGGAGCTGCAGATATTTCTTGCAGTGTGGAGCTCAGCTGTCCTCTTTTAGCTTTTGCTGAAGCGAAAGTCCGAGGCTCAGAAACAGGAAGCAGCCGACACCTCATGCTACAGGAAGTCATGTGCTGACCACGCTCATCTGCTCCACATGTTCACAGCAACACACTACAGAATACCATCTGAGGTCATCTGGTATCTGATGACATGAGCGTCCTGTCACATAGTTCCCTTATTTCTAAAAATGAGGCTCCTTATGTCTCTGTGATGATGATGATGATGATGTGACAGTGGTTTGTTCCTGACAGGAAATATTGATAGATGAAAAGCTACAAAGGAAAAAATACATTTTATGACAAAATGTTTATGACAATAAGAAGGTCATAAAGGAAAGATATTAATTTATCACTTTGGCTCATTGTTATTAAACCATATCCCGTGGGCTGGGTGAAGACTTGATTCTGATTGGTTGCAGGATGTCTGATAAAAACTGATCATGGACACCTAGTAAGTAGTTTGGTGAAACTGTGTTCACTGCTCTAAATTAACGCGTCGGCTACATAATAGTGTCGTTAGAGAGTAATGTTCATCCTTCAGAGTCTCGTCCTCTGAACACCACAGGATGGAGACTGTAACACTTCCTGCAGGTACGACACCACCCCTCTGAACTCCAACAGTCATCTGACATCCCGTCTGCTATTCTACTCGCCACTTTTAGCTGCAGCCAAAAGTAACATTACTCAAGGCGAATTGTTTGTTCGTGAAAATCATGATGGACATGGTTAACAGCTCGCTGTCTTGTTGTTAAACATACTGTCAAATTATATTTACTGTTTGTTACTGACTTTGAATCTTGTTAGCATAATGTTAGCTTTCTGCGCTAATGACTGATCCAGAGGGTTCCATGAGCTGCGTGGACCAGAACATCTCCTGTTGCTAGGTTGTATTTAAGGTCCGTCCTATTTACTGGAGTAATGAATAACATTTTCATGGCACAAGAACCTTACAGGGAATTTGATTGTTCCAGGTATTAGGTAAACCCTCAGGTGTTTCTACAGGAACCACGTTATGGCCTGTGAAAAACTTTAGAGTTTGACTGCTAAAAGTATAACAATATGAATGAATATTCTGACCTTTTATTTCTTTGGTAAGTGACCATGGTATAAGCAGGATAATGCCCTTCAAGGTGTCCATTATCACTTGAACGGCCTCCTACCTCACTGACCCGCTCCACCGCCACACCCCTTCCTGCAGTCTCCGCTCCTTTGATGACCTCCGACCTCCTGACTCCACCACTCTCTATAGCCACCCTCTCCCTCTGGAACTCTGTCCCCAAACACTGCACCGACCTCTCCTGGTTCACGTCTCTCATCGAAACTCAGCTTTTCAAAATGGCTTTTAATGAGTGAATAACGTGTGTATTTTATGATCGTTTCTAACTAATGTAAAGTGTCTTTGAGTAAAATGAAAAATGCTCTATAAATAAAATGTATAATTATTATTATTACAAATTTTAAAAGGCATTTAGGATTTAGGACCCAAAACTCAAAGTTTAGGACTTGGGACTTGGGTGCAAAGACTTGAGACTAACGTGACTTGTGAAGCACTGACTTAGTTCCATTTTCTGACATAGTATCTCAAACTATTAAAATAACGAGACACAAAGTCGTCATTTGATTTTTCTTAATGAATTCTCCCAACAAATGAAGCTGTTTACTAGTCAATAACAACACCTTTGTTTCATGATACTGAAACTACAACAGGTGTTTGCACAGGAAGAGACCCAGTTCTTACATTTCTTTTTTTGTATGTGTGTGTTTAAAGCAGCAGTGGGAGATTTTTTACAGTGTGCAGCGGTGGTGACTCACAGTGTGTCAGCAGCAGCTGTGCGTTTAAATGTGTGTGTGTGATGACAGGTTGTCAGTGTGTTCATGATGACGCTCGTTCTGCTCCTCGCTCTGCTCACAGGTAACTTTACATTCAATTTGTCACTGTTTCATTGTCTTTGATTTAAAACTGATCAAATAGGAAAAGGTCACTGAACGTCTGTCGAGGTTTCATCTCCACTTTAACTTTATTTTCACCAGCTCAGGTCTCAACATCTGTTACTGACAATAATTCTGTTTCTTGTTAAAGTTATTCATTTGTAACACATTTATCCTCCAAACCAAATTTTTATTGCATTTTTTGCACTTTTTCTTTTGTTGGAGGCTTATTTTTTATTTTTTTGGGGGGGGGGCTGTTGAATGATTTTTTTTTTTTTAACTCGATTAAGTTCTGAAATTCAGTAGTTTTGTGATTAATCACATTTTTAACTGCATAAAATTCCACTATTTTGCATTTCAAAGCAGTTTGGAGGTCCATATTAATGAGGTAAATAAATTCTTACCAGAGTGTCTTGATTGGGAATCAAATTAATGCAAAGAAATTTTATTTACGATCTTGACTTTTCGATTTATTTATTTCAAAACAGAGCTGCACAGCTACAACAGTGATGTCTGAAACCATGAACCATGTCACGGTGCTTATTCTGTCAAATACACTGTTTGTTTGTTGGTTGGTTTGCAAGGATTACACTGCTACTGTTGAGGAAGTTTAGGTACTCTGATAGAATTTCAATAACTCACGGATGTCCAATGATCTGGTTAATGTGACGGCGTTGTCACTTTTCAGGAGTCTGAGTTTAGTGTCTTTCTCTGATTCATTCAGGTCCTGAACGTGTCAAACTATCGTTCCCTGTGAAGGAATGAGTAGTTTCTGTCAAGTGCTGCAAACTTTGACTGATTCAAAACACACATTTTATCAGTGCCCAGTGCAGATATAGAGATAAAAATGCCAACTAATGGGGCGTCGGTGGCTTAGAGGTAGAGCAGGCGCCCCATGTACAAGGCTGTTGCCGCAGCGGCCCAGGCTCAACTCCAGCCTGACCTGACACATCAAAGCCAAGATATAACTGAAGAAGTACACACAGTAACAGTAAAATCAAGTGAAAACATTGCGTGTTTGTTTGTGTCTCCACAGTCTCCACAGTCAGTGAAGGTGACGGCAGCAGAGTTGTCGGTCGACTAGATGGAAACGTCACTCTGCCCTGTACCTATAACTTCAAATATTATGGCGCGCTGACGGTTTGTTGGGGTCGAGGAGAAATACCAAACTCTGGCTGCAACAAGCAGCTCATCTCCACTGATGGACAGAAAGTTACAGAAGGAAGCAGAGTTTCCAGAAGGTATCAGTTACTGGGACGACTGGATGAAGGAGATGTTTCCCTGACGATACTGAACATCTCAGAGTCAGATGCTGGAAGATACGGCTGCAGAGTTGCGGTACCCGGGCCATTCAATGATCTAAAACATCATATCGATTTGACCATTGAGGAAGGTGAGAGATTCTTTTTAAAGTTCGTGCAAATGTTGTTATTAAAAGGCTGGTAGAGTATCTCTGATGTTCTGCTCTCACAGGAAACAAAGCTGACAGACAGGAAGCACACTGGTCACCTTGCACAGCAGCTGGATTCTCACATCACAGGATTACATGAGAATCTGTCCTACCAGGCTTCAGATGATGTGTTTGTGTGGTCAGGACTAATCAGGGTCCTTTGATCCCATGTCGTCATGTATCACTGCTTTGTCAGTGGACTTACATACATGTACATATGACACGCTAGGTGTCCTTTGGTGTCCGCTGTTGACGTTCTAGGACGGGACGATATGATATCGATTCTTTGCCCCCGGCTGCTCTCAGTGTCATCTTTCACCATTCATTGTCTGTGGAGCAGCTCTAGACTTTTAACCCTATGACATCACAGATTTGAGTTTTAGCACTTTAGTTTTTGGATTTGAGAGAAAGTTTTTTTTTATCAATATATTTAGACTGTCATTAATCCAGTTCAGACCAAAGATTCTCGACAAGACAAAACCGCTATTAGCAGAGAAAAGTGTCAGCAGTGTGAACTGGCCGGTCTGAACTCGACTCAAGCTGGCTGATGGTGTCACCTGACACTCAGCTGATTAAATGGCAGGCGGCTGGTTTTAAAGCACGTCACCTGTTTCAACAGCCAGTCAGCTTGTAGTGAAGTCCACCGGTCAAGTCAAAATGACCACAAATGGCGTGTTGGCTTGCTGCAGCAGGTGCTCCGTCCCCGCCGAGCCCTCTGTTTCCGTCCTTTCAGTGTGCCGTTGTCGGACGGTGGGTCGCTGCCACATACACACATTCTCATTGACTGATGAATTGGTGCTGGTGCAAGATGATACACCGTCTCATCGTGGTCACTTCCTGTGAACCAGCAGCTTTTTAGAACACTGCAGAATGGCATGTTGCAAGTAGTTGCTTTGTTTCAGATTTGACTTGTCACAAATCTTTGGTCTGAACTGGGCTTTAGATCAGTGGTTCCCAAATGGGGGGTTGCAGGTCCATTCTAAATGGACCGCAAGTGACTTGCAAACGTGTCAGCTTTGTAAAATAACACACTTTATTTTGAAGTACAGTGAATTTCCAGTGCAGAGCTTTTATTTTGAAGTGCTGTTTCCTGCTGTAGAGCGAGTGAATAATGGACAACAGAGACAGTAAACTAGCTCAACGGTATGACCAAACACAAGTATGACACCAAATTTATTTAACTGTTTGGACCTTGAACTAATGACGAAGGACAAATCTGGACCCTGTGACTGGACAGGTGGGGAACCACCGCTTAAACCACAGGAATAACATGTATGAAAGTTGAAAATGGGTGTCCTACCCCTTTAAATAAAGCACAGAGCTGTCAGAGCACCCAAGATCTATTGTGTCATTAATGGCTGACGAGAAAAAAACGAAACCAGCAATCACCCTCTGGCTGCTCTGATGTATGTTAAAGCTCCAGTGTGGAGGATTTAGGGGGACATAATATAATCAGTGTGTTTTCTTTAGTGTTTAATCAGCTGAAAATAAGAATCGTGTTTTTGTTACCTCAGAATGAGACGTTTATATCTACATACGGAGCAGGTCCTCGTCTATCACTAACTTTTACTATCGTGACAAATCTGAGAATCTGTTCTGTCTCTCAAAGTGACAGGAATACAATGGAAAAGTGAGCTGAGATAGAATTTAAAACCCCACCTCCTTTCTCACCTGCACACACCTGAGCAATCACTGGGTGAGGTGTTAGTGTTCCAGGTGAATCTGACGAGCACTGAGGCGCTTTGAGTTCATTATATAGCAGCTAATGTTACAATTATGATCTGTTTCAGCTCCACTGACGACCACATCGACAACATTAAACACAGAGACGTCTCCAGAGCAGACGACAGACGAAGATGTAACAGGTACAACACACAGTCACAATGCCCCGTTTCCATCGAGCAGTTCAGTTCAGTTCAGTACGCTTTATTTTCTGTTTCCACTGTGAAAAGTTGTGGATGCTACCAACAGAACCGTTCCTTACCGTCCCCATGTTTGGTCCCCCCTCTGCTGGGATACCTAGTACACAGATCTGGCACTAAAAGGTGGAGCTGTGAACACTGCAGTCTGATTGGTCAGTAGAGGACGGTCACTCTGCTCAGGGCTGAGTTGTGTCTGGTTTTGAGGCTCATGTAACCACTGTTCATACTGTGGAGCGTTTTATTAGTAAACTGTAACTATAAAATGAAAGGATGTTTTGCTGCCTCTCACAGCAGCTGGAGTCTGAGAAAAAATAACTTCATTCACTGGGCCGACTGCCGGCAACTTTTAAGGTGGAATGTTAACTTCTGATGTTACTCAATGCATGAGTTGATGACATGAATCCATCAGCACACCTTAAATTTCACTGTGACAACTTTGACCATCACTTTAGTTTTTATATGACAGACACTTTTAGTAATGAGTGGATCTTCAAGCGTTTATATATATCAATTTCGGCCATGGCAGCATATATTCTAATCTTCACTCGGAGGGGGAAAAAAAGCCTCACAGAGCGTCGTTCCTGTGGGCTACAGCAACACTTAACCCCCGAGCTTGCCTGAGAAGGACTAAATGCACAAAGCTGCTATTTTTAAATATCCCATGGAGAGAGACTCTCACTGCAGCCTGTTCTATGTTGTTCTGAAAATGTCGGTGTGCAGCCTCGTTCTGTGGACGATAAACCAGGTGCAGACTTCATCTGTGTCACAGCTGATGAGGAAATACAGCGAGTGCTTTAGACAGAGAGTGACGGAGTGTTGTCAGCAGTGATCAGTCTGTTCACGTTGACCTTTAAACTCAGACTAAAGACAATAGCTAAAAAAACTCCAGCCCTGTCTGTGTCTAAACCTTCATCATGACATCACGCTGCTGACACAGCTGGACTAAAAACATCTGCTTTCATTTCCTTGTCCCGCAGGTCATGTGAACTCAACTGACTGCCCCCTAACTTCCTCCTCCAGCAGCATCGTGGCCAAGGTTAGAGAGAAAATATTAATGTGATTTGTATGATTTCATTTCATGAGAAATTCAGAATCATTTTTACAAGAATAAATATAAAAAATGTAAAATGTTGTTACCACTGTCGGTGTCTTTTTATCACTTCCTACAGGAGAGCAGCGGTACAAACGTGGTTCTGCTCTGTGTTCTATTCGGGTTGGTCGCTTTGGTCACAGCAGGCGCAGTTCTCATTATCGGTAAGTACAAGAGTCAGCGTTCATGGTCGTCCTCACATTTTCACACCCAAACAACAGAGAGGGAAGTTTAATGTCCACTGTGTGTGTGGAAATGAGTTCAGCCAAACATCCTGCTTCAACACAGACAGGAACCAGCGGTCAGTTGGCTGTGATGGAAGAGGTCATGTGGAGAGTTCACAGCAGGCATTGGTGACGCAGATCGATTTGACTGAATTGCCCCACCGTTTTTACAGATGTGTGAACTAATCACAGAGCAGCAGCATTCAACATGTCCCTATCCAAAACCCCATTCTCACTCCCAGCTCGCCATATACCGCCGCTTTGCCAGTGGACCGCGGCGTCAGACACCAACACAAAGAGGCATCAGACAGCAGCAGTTTTTGACACTGCAGGCAACTACCGTAGTGTAAAGAGCAAGAAAGTCTGAAACCAAAGGTTCATTGAGTTAACAACGTACTTCAGGACTTCAGAAAGTCAATATCAGAACAAAGTTTTTAAGTGTATTACCTGCGCTGGTGATAGCCATGTCCAGAGGCAACTTTTTTTTCAAATTTGGCACAAAAGTACACTACACAAGGTTAAAAGTCAAGGTCACTGTGACCTCACAAAATATTTGTTTAAGCCTCTGCGCTGGCAGAAGCCCTGGCTGGAGGCATTATGTTTTCAGGTTGTCCATCCATACATTCGTTTGTCCATCCATCTGTCCTTCTCACCCTCATGATCTTGAGAATACCTTGAGGGATTTTTTTTCTTTCAAATTTGGCACAAATGTTCACTTGGACTCACGAATGAGCTGATAAGAATTTGGTGGTTGAAGGTCAAAAGTCAAGGTTACTGTGACCTCACAGAACATGTGTTTATGCCTCTGTTTATAGCTGTGGCCAGAGGCATTATGTTTTTTAGGTTGTCCATCCGTACATCTGTCTGTCCATCTTATTCTAACGAATGCAATACCTCGGGAAGACCTTGAGGGAATTTTTTTTTCTCTCCACAGATTTGGTACAAACATTCACTTGGACTAGAAAATGAACTGATTAGAATTTGGTGGTCAAAGGTCAAGGTCACTGTGACCCCATAAAACTTTTTTTTTTGGCTATAACTCAAGAAATCATATGCTAATAATGACAAAACTTCACACAAATGTCCACTGGGACTCAACAATGAAGTGAATAGATTTTGGTGGTCAAAGGTCACTGTGACCTCACAAAACATGTATGTATGCCTCTGCGCCGGCGACAGCCATAGTTGGAGACATTGTGTCTTCCGGTTGGCAGTACGTCCCATGCTTGTGAACACAATATCTCAAGAACACTGTGAGGGAATTTCGTCAAATTTGACACAAACATCCACTTGGCCTAAGACTAAAATGATTAGAATTTGGTGGTTGAAGGTCAAAGGTCACTGTGACCTCACAAAACATGTTTTTGGCCACAACTCAAGAATTCATACACTACTACTGACAAAACTTCACACTAATGTCTAACAGGATAAAATAATGAAGTGATGACATTTTATATCCAAAATATCAAAGGTCAACTTCACTGTGACATCAAGATGTTCTGTAAAAACACTTTCCTGGCTGTTACTCAATGCCATGACTGTGCTGATTGTACAGATCTTCTGTGCTGTCAGGGGGGAAGATGTGTGTGTTTTCACGTACATGAATGTGAACTGTAACTGCAACTTGACAGATCTGTGGAGACGTACAACCATGAGATGATAAATGTAGTTTTGAAAAAGACGTGCAGGTACTCAATGAACGTGGCAAGCATGAACTGACACACCTTTGTTTAATGTTAAAAGCTTCACAGGAGGTAGAGCGTCATATTTTGACGTGTATATCCACTGACAGAACAGCGATATTTGGAGTTGTATGTAAACATATGAACCCTCACGACACACTGTGGAGAAAGTCTCTGTTCACAGGACTAGTTTTAGTCTTTAAAGTTGCTACAAATGTCAGTGGGGTTTTGAACAAGGTTTTCTTACTTCTCGATCGGAAACCAGGAGTTATAG
This sequence comes from Epinephelus moara, assembly GCF_006386435.1. Classification (NCBI taxonomy): domain Eukaryota; kingdom Metazoa; phylum Chordata; class Actinopteri; order Perciformes; family Serranidae; genus Epinephelus; species Epinephelus moara. The sequence continues at coordinate 31,248,446 of NC_065508.1, forward strand.
TTTCTCTTCACCTTTATGGGTGCTCTGGTGTCCTACAGCACCAACCATGAACCTCAGTGTCTCCAGTTCCTGTTCAGATAGAGACATCTGTTGCATGTCTTTCCTCGTCTTCCTCGTTATCGCTTTATGTCAACTTGGTAGCAAACATCATGATGATAAAAATACTCTGGTTTTTCAAAAAGGTTTTCTCATAATTCATAGCAATGAGCATTTTATCAGCATTCTTATATCAGTCTGTTACAACTTGGGTCTTAATTTCCTAGTTTTTCATCTTTTATATCAGTTGTATTAAAACAATAATTTTACTGTTTTACTAAAACACAATCCAAAGCAAAGTGTGACAGTCTGTGTGTCTGGACTCAGACATGATTATAATTTGATGTCAGTTATTCCAATAGGTCTGTATTTATTAAGAACTCATGACTCTTTGTTAAAAGTGAACTTCTCTCCTCGTTAATGTTTCTATTTCTGATGTGTTTATGTTTCCGCAGCGAGCAGAAGAAGGCGACTCAACAAAATGTAAGTTTCGAAATGTGACTCATTCAGATTGGGAAACTTCTTCTTTTCTTGTTTCTTCGACTTTTCCGAAATTCGTCTTCGAATAGATTCACGTCTGGCAGCTTTTGGACCCTCGAAGCAGCTCAGAGACGCTTATTAAAGGTTGTGGTTAATGCAGAGTTGTTGGAACAAACTGTGCTGATGACGGATCGTGACTCAGCAGAGCCTTCACGATGAGGCGGCAGTTTTACCACAGGGTTGTGAATCTCGCTCTGCATCTTCACTGCGTTGTCGTCACCTACATGACAGCATCATGTTCACAAGGTTCAGTGATGCCACAGTGTGTTCAAAGTGAAACTCAGTGGTAACAGGGAACACCCCAAACCATAGACCACACGTCAGAGTCCAGTCCAACAGAGACGGTGGATCAAACTCAGAACAGAAAGCTTCAACCCGTCATCCTGCACAACATCTGAATTAAAGAGTCTTTTAATGTTTCCCTGTGTCTGACAGGAGTGTGATGACAAAATATGATTCCGACCTTCATCTGATTTGGAACAAAGCTACAAAATTTAAGATTTACCTCAGAGAGCACTTTATATGTTATGAAGTCGATACACATTCACACCACATAAATACGTACATCTGTAGCTACAAGACGTGACTCGTAGAAGGCTGCTTTCATACACAGTTCGTACGTATTCCTACGAAAAGTAATGGACCAGACTTTGTACATAACCCACGGAATTGTGCCTTTCCTCCAGGAGACCGGTGTTTGTGTCCCGTGTGAAACCAAGTAAACTTGAAATTATTTTTAGAGTACATCTTCACGTTACATTAGGTACATACCTCGTCAATAACAAGTGATAACACATAACACGTCAAATATGCAACGTGACGATGCCAAACCATAATTCTTTCCTGAAACGTAACCCACATAACGTCACTTTCCTAAACCTTACCCAAGTAACTTTACTTTCCTACATAACTTTATGTTAAGTTTGTAAGTTTTCATTAAATCTGTAACATGACTACACCCATCCGTGATTGTTTCCTAAATCTAACCTACGTAAATTTACTTTTCGCGCAATTATGATTCTTTTCTCAACACTGAGCTACTAAAGCTGTCCTATCTTTGTACTTTCTGTGCAGAGATGAAACTGACCTGTCTTCTTATTTGAGTCAAGGAAATAGAGACAATGTTGACCAACATATTGGTGATACATTAAGCTCATTATAGTATAAAACAACAGTTTGTAGTCATGTATAGTCATTAGTTATCTGGGAATAAAGAATGAGACCTGAAACCTAACCCCCCCAGCCCTCGTATTTAATGACCTAACCACACGACTAAAGTCTGAATGTTCCTGAAAAGTCTGATATGTTGAAGCTGCAGCAGGTTTCCTTTTACCAGAAACAGAAACTTTGAATCTGAGATGAAAGCGAGGAGAGGAAACCTCTGCGGTTTCTTCTCTGACTGATTCACAGAGTGTGCTGAAGATGTTCGGACAGAAATGTCACAGTGTAAATGTCAAAACCTGAACGGGAGCATCACGTGACCAACGACCTAACTGGGTTAACCTTTCCACAATGTGATTATAACCAGAAAGCTTATTTTAAATGTGGGTTTATTTTATTAAAGCAACACACATAACCCAGAAAAACCTAAGAGATTTAAAAAAAGATCAAATTCAAGAATGTGATTACTGATATGTAACTGTAACTTTATGATGTAATACAATATATTAAATCTGTCTTTCAGGCCTGAGCAGCAGCAGCAGGTCGTCAGTTCAGTCCAGTACAGCGCGACTTCATCAAGTCTGCAGCTCCAGAGTCGAAGTTTGGCCGTGGAAAACATCTACCAGATAGAGGGAGGCTTGGATGGAAGCGAGTACGAGTACTGCCCCTGAGGCCTGAAGCTCCGCCAACTGACCTGCTGACCTGGGACACAGGACGACGACAAGTCACGGACAAAAAACATCAACTCTTGCCCTCGAGGGCTCCTGGACTCCCCAAAACTGCCATCAGGATGACTTTTTAAGTGGCAGAGTGAAACTTGGGAGAAGTTTTCCTTCTTTCCTTTCTGACAGAAATCTTTTTATTTTAACCCAAACCGCGACTTTTTTCCAAACCTTAACCAACAGAGTCCTTTCTGTTAGAAAGCCCTCAAGGAAAATTTGCATTGCAAAACTGCATTGAATCACCACAACAAACAATGAGACCCTGAACTGAAAACATTCTGCATCACTGATAAAAGTCTACAAGAAAAAGCAAACAGTGGACGGTGTCCAGGTTCCAACAAGAAACATTCAATCACTGAGCTTAGAATTCCATGACGTGCAGCTAACGGCAGGTTGAAGCTGAAGATTATGGTGCTGAGAAAACTAAAAACAATCTGCAGCTTAAATCACTTCTCTTTTGAACATCTTCAGAGCAATGCAACGATGTCAAGGTAAAAAACAACCGCTATTCATGGCATAATCCCAGCAGGAAACACTGCGATATATTGGTAAAAATTGACCGATTTTGGTGGCACTATGCTGACAGGAAATGTGCTGATGTTTCATTAAAAAACAACCACTGTTCATGACACTATCTCAGCAGGAAATGCAGTGATGTCTGGTAGAAAACATGCTTTTCGTGGCACTATCTCGGCAGGAAACGTGCCGATGTATCATAGAAAAACAACAGTTTTTCGTGTCATTATGCAGCCATGTTTTTTATGGCATTATCTCAGCAGGAAAGGCAGTAATGGAGTGCTAGAGTGTAATCTGTTTTGTTGTTCTGGAACAGTGGTCTGCAGCCTGGCAGGCGTCTCATCGAGGTGTTACTCGAACGCAGCTTGAATTCTTTTGTACACTGATGGTTAAAACTCTGTAGCTCTGTAGCTGAATGGACAGAAAGTTTGTATTCTGCACTTTGACCAGTTTGTTTTAAATAAGTTATTAAAGATTAATTATGTCTTCATGTGACAAGTCATTTAAGATGATTAAATTAAGGTGGAAAACCAGAGTGACTGCTGTCTGTCTGTCTGTCTGTCTGTCTCCATCTAGTGTTTGAATCTTTAAACTGCACACAGACATGTTTTACTGTCTGTCTCACACACAATGAGGAGGACATGAGTGGTTCCAGTGGAACATTGTGTCAGTCCCACATTAATAATTACCACATTGTTTCAAGGTGACGACACCATTACCTAAAAAAACCCAGTCAGACGGGTCAGACAGGTTCATCTGAAACCTTCCTCTCACCGAGAGACGTCGTCATCCAATCAGAGCAGCTGAATCAGTCTCTCAGGTAAGACTATGAGCTTTTTCTCTCTTCTTCTGTGGTTTTAATCTGTTGTTATGTATCTAACACCGTCAGTTTTGCTAAAGTAAAGGATCTGAGTACTAATACACATCTGTGTGTAGATATAGCTGTGACTTGTGACGGAGCTGTGAGCTGGTTGATTGTGTTTCATGTGTCAGGTGTGAGGATGAGTTGGCCCGTGTTGACGCAGCCTCAGCCTCTGGTGTTGTCCTCTGATGACGCTGAATGGGCCTCTGGGATCTGTGACTGCTGCGACGACATGAGAGAGTGTACGGTATAACTGTCACACAGTAACACAAACTATTATTTCATTAAGGAGCGAACAGAAACACTAGTTATAGTTCACTCAGAGACAGAGGGAGGAAACTAACCGGGACGATCAGAGCAGTTAAATGATATTTAAAGTTCATCTCCACAGTGTTTCCACGTATTTACTCTTCTTGAGTCCAAAACATGACCATCGATCCCTCACTCAGTCTTAACATGACGTCCTCTCTCAGTTCTTAGTTTCAAACTCGTGATTTACCGAGTAATGTTTCATCATAAAACTTTGTAAATGTCTCTGCTAATAAAGGTTTTAATTAATGTATAAATCTGTTGCTAGGAAAAATGAGTCTTTGGTAACTGTAGTTTTATTTCTGTGTGAACACATGAAGAAATGTGTCATAGCTCATAGTTTTCAGTTTATAATGAGAGGGAAATATTTTCATATGCTAAGCTAACATATGTCATCAACGCAATGTTTTATAATTTGAGGTTTGCTGTGTTCATTTAGTGAAATACAATTTAAAATATTTATTATTAAACAGTATTATTTAGGTCAGATGTCCACCATACTCCATTATTTTACTCTTCAGATGTTAGCATGCTAACGTTAGCAGTGTCAGTTAGCTAACCAACAGTTCCACCAGCAGTTAGCGGCTTTAAATATTCAGTAACTAATCTCTATGTACGTTTTTGAGCTGTAATCTGTTTTAATTTTGCTTAGTTTTGATAAAACTAAACTAAAACTAAATTTTAAAAGTAGTAGAAGAAGAAGAGTTAGCTGTCAGAAATGTTGGGTCAAATCTGGCCCCTGATGAGGTGCCATGTGACCCCCAAACACTCGGATTAATTTTTTTATTTTTTGTACTTTTAATGTAAATAATAGAGATGCGCCGATCAACTGGCTGGTTACTGGAATCAGATGATATTGAGCTTGATCTGCCATGACAGCTGTACATGCGTGTACCACATGGTGGTTCACGCTGCAAACGGCAGCACAGACAGTAACTGAATATTGTCAGAGCGGCTGCAACACTTTATCAGAAGTTGCATACTGCACATGGTTTGAAAGCGACTGTGTTAAGACTACGGAATGCTACCAAATCTATGAAATCACTGAATTGATAAGTAGCTCAAAAAAGTAGTGTAGCAAAGCTAATGCTAACCGTTTAACGTACATAGATGGGAAATGCTAAAACGATTAGCGCAACATTCTGGAAGTTGTAGTAAGCTACTTGATCTCAGGACACAACACAGATGTGATTTTTATTTTTGTTTGAATCGAAAGTTTATAATTTTCTGTTCTGACTGTTGATGTTGTGTGATGATGTGTGTTAATGTGTGTGTTTGTTTGCAGGCTGCTTTGCGTTCTGGTGCTGTCCTTGTTTCGCCTGTAAAACCTCTAAACAGTACGGTCACCATCTCTGTCTCCCCCTGCTGGACGTCTGTGGCTGTGGCTGCGTCCATCCCCTCACCATGTCCATGAGAGTCTACGTCCGACATCGCTACGGCATTAAAGTGAGGACAGATCTCTTTATTTATCTGTCTCTGTCCTCTGCGTCTGTCTGTGTCTATCAGAACTATGTTTCTTCTTCTTCTTTTTCTTCTTCTTCTCTCTCACTAATCATGACGACCCCTCCGATTTATCTGGTGACCCTTTGGAGGGCCCGACCCCTCAGGTTGGGAACCACTGGACTAAACTAACTGTATATAAAGTACTTCAAACTGTCTCTACCTGCAGCAGCTCCAACAGGAACACGCTGCTCTGATACTGATGATCCAATAATAATCTGATGATGTCACATATTAGTCAGCATGTACTTTTACTGCTGACGTAAATTTGACACATGATACTTTTGTACTTAACCTTGAGCAGGACTTTTAGGTGTAATGGAGCATTTCTACAGTGTAGTGTTGGTACTCGCAGCAGATATGAGGACTTGTCTGTGATGTGTTCATGGCAGTCTGTTCACTAAGTGCTTGTCTGTGGTGCGTTCAGGGCAGTCTGTGCAGAGACTGTTTGTGCTCCTCCTTCTGTCCGCCCTGCGTCTGGTGTCAGATGTCCAGAGAGATGAAGAAGAGGAAACTCCCCACCACGCTGGGTGACATCTTCCACCGCTGATGACATCATCCACCGCTGATGACATCATCACCGTGACTCCTTTTATTTGCTATCAGTGTGACATTAATTTAAATCAGTTCAATATTGTTTACATATTTACTAAACGTCTGTTCATATCTATTAACATGTATTGATTAATTATCTAATTTGCACTGTTAATTTTTAAAAATATTTTTCTTCACGTTATTTTTCTTTAATATTTATCAAACATGTTTTTTTATACCTTTTTTATTTATAAATTTGATGTAGCCGTTATGTTTTGTAGTTATTGTCCCAACATATTGTAATACTTTAATTCGTCTGCACTAATTAATTACTTATTGATTTTTATTATGCAGTAAAATATTTACTGAAAATCTTATTTAATAAAATCTTTATTTAAACAAATCAAAATGAGAAAAAAGTAAATAAATAAAGACATTATATGTCAGACAAACCAAACTGTGACTCTGAGAACAGTTTCTATTTTTTTTTCTTTCTTTTTTTTTCACAAATCAATGTAAGGTCCATTTAAAGCTTTTCTGGAGCTTTTGATCGTGTGACATGTTCTTCCGGTAGAAATGGAGGTGTTCTGATGTTTGTATATTTTTCTTAACATTTCACAAACTTCATAAAGTGGAAGTTTAACTTTTATTTCTGATCCTGTAAACAGCGACTCAAGGTCGAAAATTAAATTTAAAATAAAAAATGATCAATTTTCATTTTATCATTCGAATAGAAATTATTTCTTGTTTATGTAGTTTCACTGATTTATGGAAAATTATTCTGATTATTTTTATTCTATAAAAAAAATTAATAATTCGAATTAAGTTAAATCCTGCTTTTATAAATCATTTAACAAAAGTAAGTGTCTCATTTTCTGTTTGTATGAGATGTCAGAAATGTTATGATCTGTTTTTTATTTGAACCAAAAGATTGTTAAACTGAAAATCTATAACAGATACAAGTCTAGGTATTTTTTATTCTTTTTCATTTTATAACATTTTCTAAACTTCTCCTTTGTGTTTTATCAGTTTCTTTATGCAAAGTTGATTCAATCTTTCAAAGTCACCGGATGAAAAGGGGATGAAAAAACATACAAACACAGATAATCCTTTATTAATCCACAGAGGAGAAATTCAGGTGTTGCAGCAGCACAGAATAACTACACACACACATATATATATAAGATATTTTTAAATCTATATGACTAAAAATAGAAACTATTCAAGTGCAATTAAAGACAAAGATACAAGATAAAATGACGACACATATAGATATATTATAATACACACATCATCTATATTGGTAATTGAAAACGATGCAACACAGAAAATATAAATGTAAATTAGTCAGGAGGTGAAAGAGAAGAAAAAAGAACAGTAATAATAAAACACTGCAGTGAAGCACAGTCAGCCATGTCCTTTATTTTGAAAGGTCAGTTTACCCCCGGTCCGCTGGGGGCGCTGTTGTGTTCTCAGCTCAGACAAACAACAAGAAGAAGAAACTCAAACACGTGTGTTTCCTCTCACGGTGCGTGTTCTGAGCAGAAATCTGATCAGAAAAATACAACTGAACTATTATCGATTATTTAGTTTGATCAGAATGACGAAGACGAAGAAGGAGAAGGTTTGTGCGGACGGAGAGGAAGCTGCCGCCGAGAGCACCGAGAAGTCTTATCAGGAGCTGATCGCTAACGTGAACCCGATCGCTCAGCCGCTGGCCTCCAAAAAACTCAGCAAGAAGCTCTACAAATGCGTCAAGAAGGGTAAAAATGAATATTGAACTCTGAGCTGCGAACTGTCTCTGATCACCGCTCACTTTCTCTTGCTCCTGTTACTTTCATGTAGAAAATGCCAAACTGTTCTGCAAATCTGAAGATTTTAACGCTCTCTTGTGTGTCAGCAAACTATACAGACGTGACAGGGAGTGAAATTAGATATTTTAAGAATCTTTAAATTGTTAGGATTAATTCGGCATACAGCATGTCAGTTAGATCTTTACAGTGAGGAACGTTTGGGCCATTTTCTCAGTGGAAGCAGCCTCATGTCGTTTGAATGGTTTGTTTGCTCAGGTGTCGGCCTCGTGCTGCCAGCAGAGGGAGATCATTAAAAAAAAGTTCCCCTATCACGTTCAACAAGTCAGATGTCTCTTTCTGTTCAAATAAAATTCAGTTCGCTGTTAATCTGTGGCAGTTTAAGTCAGTTTCTGTTGTTTGTGATAAAGTAAAGCCAAACTGCGTTAAAAATTTAAAGATTTTTAAGTTTTCTTGTGTGTGAGCAGGTGTTACATAAGTCATAGGTCGTGGAATTAAATATAAACAATCTTTAAATAGTTATGATTAATTCGGTATACAACAGGTCACTGACATGTTTACAGTTAAGGATGTTTGGGTCATTTTCTCAGTGGAAACAGCGTCTCTTCTGATGTCAGGACACGTTTGAATGGTTTGTGGTAAAGTAATGCCAAATTGCGTTAAAAAACTTAGGATTTTAAAGTTTTCTTGTGTCAGCAGGTATTACAGACATCATAGGTCATGAAATGATATTTAATCATTTAGCTGTTATGATAAATTCGGCATTCATCCTGTCAATGAAATATGTATTAAGAACTGTCAGTGACTTTATAAGGGAAGTCTCTTTATGTTGTCAGGAAACGTTTGAATGGTTTGTTTACTCAGGTTTCTGCCTCGTGCTGTCAGCAGAGGGACATATGAAAAATGATACTGTGTCACATTCAGTTAATCAAATGTGTGATTGCTGTTAATATTGAATTCAGTTTGCTGCAGATCTGCCAGTTTTTCTCAGTTTCTGTTGTTTGTACTAAAGTAATGCCAAAGCTGCATTAAAAAACTAAAGGTCTTCACATTTTTGTGTGTTAGCGTACATTACAGCCATCGTACGTCGTTAAATAACATATTATATGAATCCTTTGACTCTTATGATTAATTCGGCATTCATGCTGTCAGTGAAATATGTATTGTTTAGAACTGATCAGCCACTTTATCAGAGGAAGTCTCATCAGGTTGTAAAAAGCATTTGAATAAATCGATGGCAGACGTTCCTGACTTGAGCTGCAGCAGAGGAAAATAGGAAATAAAACTCTATTATTTTTATTCAGTCAGTGGTGAAGCTCTGCTGTTCAGATTGAAATCATTCTGCTCTTGAATTCAGGATGAATCATGACGTCACTGTTGATGTGAAAACGAGTTTTTGGACAGAAGTTTGAAACTGTGTCTTCATGTTCTTTTTTTTTGTTGTTGTTCCAGCCGCCAAAGTGAAAAACATCCGCAGAGGAGTGAAAGAAGTTCAGAAGTTTATCAACAAAGGAGAGAAAGGGTGAGTCCCCCATGTTTTTCTGCCACTGTATGACCTCACACACTTCATGTATATTCACATATTAACGACCATCTGCTCTGATGTAAACGAACCTTGTTGTGTTGTTATTGATGCGTCTCTTCGCAGCATCGTGGTGTTGGCTGGCGACACGCTGCCCATCGACGTCTACTGTCACCTGCCCATCATGTGTGAGGACAGAAACCTGCCATACGCCTACATCCCCTCTAAAGGGGTGAGTCTACCGCCATGACACAAACCCACCATGAGCGCTGAGTTAAAATCAGATCAACACGTTGGCTCACTGCAGCCGGTGAACGCAGCTCAGACTGACAGCTGACATATCATGATAAATAAAGTCATGCACCTGTGATTCTGTGAGAAGCTGCGTCAGTTACTGAACCTCCGTTATGAGCATGAGAAAGTTTTTACTCTGTCGTCACTCAGTATCTTCACACACACAGTGACTCTGTGACATGTTGATGTTTTCAGGCTTCTGTGTGTTTAAGTTCAGTTTTTATGGGAAAGAAAATATTAGTTTTTATTGGGTTTTTTTTGTCTGTTTACATTCATGTTTTCACCTCACAGTAAATATCTGTGTGTCAATGTGCAGAGGGGAGTCAGTGCCTCGGATATAACAACTACGTTGATGGGACTAATTCTGTATGTTATATTATTAATACATTATTATTATTAATAATAAAAATTATATGTGCTGTTAGTGCAAAGTGAAAGAAAGCTAAAAAGTATTTTATTATATTGTACAGGCCACAACAAAAACACTTTTTTTCTGTGCCAAAAATAACACAAATACCCGCTCATTCAGAAATTAGTGATTTTCATTTGCAGGTGCGTCTGTATGGAGGACGAAATATGACCAAAGACACAGAAAAACATACAGACACAGAAAAACTGAAAAACAGAAAAGTTTATTTATGCATTTATTTGTTTATTTCCAATTATATTTCAACATTTATTTGTTTACTTATGCATTTACCTATTTCAGTATTTATTTGTTTATTCCTGTATTTTATACATGTATTTATTTTTTTCTATTTACTTATTTAGTCATGTATTTCTTCATACATTTATTTATTTATTCATACATTTATTTGTGTTTACCTGTGTTTATTTATTTCCATATTTATTTTTTTACACATTTATTCTCCTATTTATTTTTGTAGTTATTCAAATTCATTCATTTATTTGTCTTTCCTAATTATTTGTTTTTTTATATTTATTTTTTAATTTATTCATGTAGTTATTCAGACATTTATTTATTCATTTATATTCATATTTGTGTATTTATTTATACACTTATTTCCCTATTTATTAATTCATACATTTATTTGTTCATTAATTTTACTATATATTTATATATTCGTATTTAATTTTGTATTTATTTATACATTTATTTTTTCCTAATTTCTTTTTTAATTTCCCTATCTATTTATTTATTTCTGTATTAATTTATTTATGTATTGATACTTCAGTCACTTATCGTCCTCCACACTCTGTGACGCTGTTCCAAAACATACTTAATATTTAATTTCAGCTCAGTACTGTACTGCTTTTAATTTTTATTAATGGACTCTTCTGGGTTCTGCTGTGGGCGGGACTTCATGCGGAGAGACAGGTGAAGTGAACGTAACTTGAGTTGACAACAGCTCCGTACAACACGTGCTATTAAAGCCTAAAAACCAAAGCTGGACAGACATCGACCGCCCCAAATTTAAATATCTACGTTTTTTAAAATGCACCACCCAGCTGGAATCTGGCGACGGTGATGAGGATTAGATTAGAAAGTTAATACAAATGTGTAAATACACAATGAGCTGTTGTTAAGCCATGTTTCATGTGTGTTTTCGAGCGTGTTTTGTCTCTGATTTTTGAGCAGATTTATTTACAACTGATGTTTGTTTGACGTGTTTATGATGTCATTTGACTGAGCGATGACTCAGAGGAGGAGGAGCCTGATTTTTATTTAATATTTGGGTGTGTTTTCAGGATCTGGGCTCGTCTGCAGGCTCCAAGAGGCCGACCTGTGTGATCCTCATCAAACCTCACGCAGACTATCAGGACGCCTACGACGAGTGTTTGGAGGAAGTGTCCAGCCTGCCCAAACCTCTGTGAGACATCAGCCAATCAGTGAGCAGCTCTGAGGTCACTGCCTTCATTCACTTTAAAGTCCGGCATTCTAGGAAATCCTCGTTGCTCATCAGTCGTTCCGACGAAACCAAAACAAAGTGTGTAAATAGAATCTGTGTGTTTACGCGTCATGTCATCAGGTTGTTTCTGCAGGACGATAAAACTCGTAACGATCTTTTTCAGTCTATTTTTTATTAAACACATAAATACCTTCAATAAAATGAGCAGAGGAGTTGTATTGTGTTGGTTTTGTTGTGCAGCTAACAACTCAACAAGCCAATCAGATTGATGGATAAAGTTTGTCCCGCCCAGAGGACAATGGCGGCAGGACAGATGCCTGATGGCAGACTGTTAAAATATTTGCTGGACGTGACATCTGTTTGATCATTTTGTAGAAAAAATTTATTTTCACCAGATCCTGAACGATGACGAGACGTTTTCGAGCTCGGAGGGGTTTTTGGTGTTTCTGCTGGTAAATATGTTTTTTTGTTTTAAGTGACTTGTTTGTTTTTTAATTAAAAGAAATCTGAAGCGACTCTGGTGTCTGACGTGTCGTTGTTACTGATGAACCTGAACACATCACACTGAGTCCTGACCTCTCTCAGGCTGAGTCTCACTTTTAAGGAGCAGTCTGGTGTTATAGTGAAACCTCTTGTTAATGCTCTCGCTCGGTACAGGAGGGGTCCGAGCAAACGGAGCAATGACCCTCGCAATATTGAGACGCGACGGAGGTGTACCCCGTGTAGCAATACTCGCACACGTACGGCGAGCCTAGGAAGGATTTCAGGCTCGTTATGCCGTAGTAGTGTTTTTCAAACAGAAACAGAAACATCGTCTTTTGTCTTCTCGGTGAATTGGTTGCAAATTTAGAGAGCGTTCGACCATCGTCGGTTCTGTAGAATACTACAATTTTGCAGTTTGAGACTTTTTCAAATTTCTTTATATCGGCGAACGTTACCGCAGTCTGATTGTTCAAACCCGCCTTACTTTGAATGTCTCTGCCGAGCGCAAACGCTTCGCTATTGACGATATTGGGTAAAGCAGGTGAGCCAAATTAATCGCAAAACAAAGTTGGCTGTCGTGGCCGTTGATTACGACCCGCAAAGAGCGTCGCTTTTTTTTTTATAATCTCGCTGTCTAAGGTATTAGACAAGAATCTTTTTCGACTGCCGCCTCGGGGGTTTTGACTAGTTGGACGGTGAATACCAAATTACCGTTTGTTTTAACGGTCGTGTTAGATTCGGCAGGGGCGGAAATCCCGGGGGGGACGGGGGACATGATTCCCATTCGCATCGCAGGGTAAGATGTACACTCACACAGACACAGTTTAACTTACACAAGTTACAACACATCCCATTTACTGTTACAACAAGCCCCAGGCCCAGGCTGATAATATAAACTGTCTGCAACATTTCTCCTGCATTGTTCAAAAGCCTACTCAATTACAAGTGCTGCTAAACAAAAAGCTAATGATTAAGCACAGAGTTTAGTGATAGTCAGAGAGGACAGGAGAGAAAGAAGAGGGAGAGGACAGGACAAGAGCAGTCAGTGGCGGAGCGGCTCGTAGCTATGGGTACCTGTCTGTAGGCTCTCCACCTGTCAGTGAGACATGAAAGACGTGCAGTCTAAAGGACGAGGAGCGGTCATTACGTGCGACTATTACGCACGGTTGTGACGGAGCGTAGCTATGGGTACCTGTCTGTAGGCTCTCCACCTGTCAGTGAGA
>NC_065508.1:31262850-31289042 GCF_006386435.1 Epinephelus moara
AATGTGGTCTGTAGGATCTGTAGCGGTCGCCATTGTTGCTATCCTCACCAGTTACCCACCGGCGTACAGCTTGACATCAGTGTGGCGCTGATTGGCTATTCGCTAGACCCGCCCCTACCCCCGGCGTTCATTGGTCCGTCCATCGTTTGGACGAGATAAATCGCAAATTCATTGCAGTATGCCAGACCAGAGATGCAAGCCTACTCAGTTGAGTGGGCGGGGTCTATGGTCTGGAACCAGGCTAGTAAAATTCACCAAAATCAGACGTACGTCGATGTAGCTCGGTAATGTTGATGTTGAGCGGATGGCTAGATTCAACGTTGTTAAATCTACGTCGCGTCACCACCCTTGACGAGGGTGAATTTTGAGGCGAGTTTTCTCGCTCCGTTCTATTTTGATGTTCTAAATTTTCCGAATGAACGTCTGCTACATTACCCCCTCACTGTTGATTTTGATGGACATTTTCTAAATGATTTACAGCGTGGTCTATGGCGTTAAAGACGCCCGTTTGATTTTGGGCACTGTGATTATTAAGTTGGGTCTCGGTTTGCAAATGCGTGTCGTTTGAGGTCGAGGGTTTGGCGGGTATTTGATTTAACAAATCTTGAAATTGGCTTATCGTGTTTAAAACACCTTGCGTATGATTAAGTTCGGCAGTAGCAATATCAATATCTGAGAACGGGTCAGGGATAAAAGAACTGACGGGGCTTTGTTCTCCGATTAAAGAGTCGGACTGCGTGGGTACACTGTTTGAGGGGGACGAGGGTATTTGATTTAACAAGTCTTGACATTGATTTATGGTGTTTAAAATGCTTTGAGAATGATTAAGATCTGCGATAGCCATATTGATGTCTGTGAGTGGGTCAGGGATTTCTATATCTTCTTGTTCCTCACATAAAGACTGAGTGGGTTCCTGAGCTTCATTTAATACATTCTGGTTTAATTCTTGTATCATTACATCTAGTTTTGTGGGACAGCAGTTGCTTCCATCCATGGTTACAGAAAACAAAAAACAAAATAAAAAAACAAACAAACAACAACAAAAAAACTTACACTCAAACGCCATGGCCTAGCACAAAGAGGATTTTGCTCAAGTCCCTTTGCACATTAGCAATGAGACGATATAATACTTCTTTCTCCCTCTGACAGGTCGCACATTTGTAAATATGCGGACATTTTCTGGGTTTTTTTGCTGAAAAAGAGAGAGAGAGAGGATTATTCATTATTTTATTCAAATCGTATTCTAAATTACGGAAGCGTATTGCATTTAGGCCTACTTGACAAATAAAAAAAACCCCTGTTTTTCTGAGTAATTTTTTCTGTTTGTCGTAGTAATTTATTTATTTTTCTGTTTTTCGGGGTAATTTTTTTCTGTTTTTTTTTTTTCGTGGTAATTTTTTTTTCCTGAACGAGGAGACGAGATACTTCAAAATCTCCCGAGAAGCTCCCACATGGCACCTGCAAGTGACCCCTGCATCCATGGTGACTCCTGCTCATGGATGTATTTTGCATCCGTGCTCCTGCTCCTAGACAATTTCAACTACAGGATCAATAAGGGTAAGGCACGTAATTAGTTACACACAGGGTATGATAATCTAGCTATGTTTTCGACTGCATCCTTCTAGTGTAGGCCTATCGCTCAATGTAACAGGTTAGGTTAGTAACAGATTGTAACAATGTTAGCTGACAAATTTGTGATGAGTAACAATGTCCAGCATGATGGAAAAAAACTGTTAACGTTACCTGACAATTGAAATCATGCCCATACATGTTTGTCAGCTAACGTTGTTACAACCTGTTACTAACCTAACCTGTTACATTGAGCGATAGGCCTACACTATAAGAATGCAGTCGAAAACATGGCTAGATTATCAAAGAGAGACAAAGAGAAAGAGAAAGAGAAAGAGAAAAAAGAAGATGGTGAGGACGTGTACTGAGACTTTGATGATGATGTTTCCAATTTAACCTCCTTTCTACATCACCATATCGTGATATTGTGAATCATGAACATCACCAACATACAAACATCATTACTGTGCCTTTTTTAACCTCTCCTTTTCCCCCTCCCAACATCCTGAGTTCCAACGTCTAAACAAACGGCGTTCACCCCGGAGGAAGGAGTGATGTGGATACCTGAACATCAGAGTTATTGTGCCTTTTTTTAAACCTCCCTGTTTAGGTTAGGTTACTTTATTCATACCCGTAGGTAGATTTGTTTTGCAGTGAGTTGACATCCATTTCACCCATACATACAGTATAACATTAACCATAACAACCAAAAGAGAAAAACATGATAAAGAGAAAGGATAAAAGGATAAAAGTGCTCCATAGCTCAAGGCTAATCATTTTTAAAAAATAGGTGAACTAACTCGGGAGAAAAACACTTTGTTAATATTCTGTTCTACTAAGATGATTTATAAGAACATATTCTGAAAACATTTTACAGTGGCAGAAGTGAATTCACCATGTGATTCTTTCTGATCCTGTTTGATGTTTAAGCCACACGGTGGCAGCGTTGTATCGTAGGAATTATTCCCAGTTAGTAAATACTCTTTACATTTCAGAGGGAAACATTGTAGTTTTTACTGCATTTAATTTATCTGACGGCTGAAGTTACTGCACATAAAACTTTACTCATTAAGTCTGTAAAATCTGAATTGTTGTTTCATTAGAATAGTTTGTAAAGAAAGTAAAATCAGCTCCACATTAAAACTGCATCAATAAAACTGCTTACACATGAATGCATCAATAATAATATATAACATTATAATATAAATATAACACTCTGAAAGGGGACACCACTTCTGATACTTTGATTGTTTCATTTTTTGTATTTTTTGTCAATAAGATGCACAACATTTTTTGTTTCTTCTTTATTTACCCAGGACGCTTCCCTTTGAGATACACAATCTTGTCTTCCAGGGAGTCCTGATCAAGCAACACATTCTCACTCTGACCTCTTTGACTTTCCAAGTCGCATACGACATGCAAGGTACCCTGGGTGTGTTGGTTGTTGACATTTTCTTTCAAAGTACACTTATGTTTTCACAGAAAATTTAACGTTTACCTACAGTCTCTTTCAAAATAAAAGCCCTACATTGATACAACACCACAAATTGAAGGTTTTTTTCTTCGACAACAAACACTGATGGTTAGGTTTAGGAAGAAAGGACAGGGTTTGGCTTCAGAATCTTAGGAGACGTGATCACCGCTCTCGGTGTTTGTTAAACCCATCCACAACCCCTCCCACCAGCCCCAGTTGGACTTTTGCTGCCTTAACTTTCGTCCTTGTCTCGACGCGTTTCCCCCTGATGCGGCTGGTTGCTGTAAAACTATAACAGCAACTGGCCGCACGTCACTGCCCAAGCACCAGATTTCGACAACTTCAGGGTGAGACCGGGCTCGATCAAGATGATGGCACAAAAAAAATCAATCAATCAAATCAAATAAAATCATGACTGGGGATGTGATCATCTTCATTTAATCTCGACTTCAACGTGGTTTGCGGAGTTTGAGGGGGTGTCATCATTTCTTAAAAAGGTCCTTAACTGGGTATCGAAGCCTCCTGAGAGTTTCCAGGACTTCTTAAAGAGGATTCCAATGTCCTTGAGAAGGATTCAGGGGCTTTGTGTGTTTATTCAACCTCAAGGTGTTTCTGTCCCTGCTTCATGTTTGCATGTTCAGTACACTCCTCTGGTTGGTCAAGGTGTTGCACTACACCTGAACTGAACTGTAACTCTGTGGGTGGAAGAGGGAGCCCCTTTTTCTGTTTGGCCTCTGGCCCTGCAAGAATCAAGGCACACTATCACGGTTTATTTCCAAAGTTCAAGGGATCCTTGAGGAGGTTTAAGGGGTTTACTGATTTACATGTCTGCAGCGTCCCGAATAAGTGTGCTAATGAACTGTCGGAGCAGGTGGAATGAAATGTTGAGCAGGAATCCTTCAGCCCGAGGACACAAAAAGAGGAAGAAAGAGGAGGTTTTTCTAACAGGTTTCTGCTAATGGAAGATTCCTCCTCCTCCTCCTCCGTCTGTTCTGTAAACCTGTTCAGGCTTGCCGTCATAATCTCTCTGCTGTGATGTTCATAAACTCCTGTCAACACTCAGCCTGCGGTAACAGAAACTTTCCACTACTGACACAAAGACAGACAGGCAGACAGGTAGAGGGTAGAGGGTGGAAAGTGCAGGGAAGATCCAGGAGAGAATTCAGGGAGGAGGCTTGACAGGGCTTTGGATCATTTTGACGGGTTCTGCAGGTGCTTGGGGTTCTCATTTGTCCATGTTCCTTAGTTTCATGTACTTTAAGGATCCTTGAAGGATTCTAGCAGTCCTTAAGCTGGTATTAGAGTCAAGTGACACTGTTAAGGGTTTCTTTCTGGAATCTCAGTTCTGAAAGGTCTCATACTGGGTTTTGGTTTATGATGTGTGGTGTTTCGTGGCAGTTTCACATGTGTGAGCTCAGCGGAGTGAAGGAGAGATAGACGGAGGCTGCACTCCGTGTTGCTGTGCATGAAAGATTCACAAGTAAAAACACCAGCTGACGTAACACATACGATGAAACCGGACTCGAGGGCTCCAGGGTACCTTGCACATCTTATGTTGACGTGGAGAGTCCATGACCAAACGTCAATATGTGATGAGATCAGAGTGAGAATGTGTTGGGGTTTGTTGTCTTTGAAGTAGATACAGGGTTTCTTGATGAGGTTGAAGGATTTTAAGGGGGTTCCAGGACTTCTTGAGGTGGTCCAAGGGGTTACTGGTGGTGGGTTTCAAGGAGTTGTCCTTGATGTGGTGTAAGGAGTCATTCAAGAGTCTCCAAGGATCCCTGCAGTGGTTCTAGGAGACATTGCAGTATTGTCAGGATTTTTCCAAAAAGTTTTATCAGTCCTGGAACATGTTATAGAGTTATTTAAAATGGCTGTGTGGGTCATTAGGAGACAGAAGTGGTGTAAGGTGTCTTTGTGACTTTACCTGTGTGTGATAAACTCAGCACAATCTGATTATTATATCAGTTGAGGTGCCCTGATGGTCTCACCTGACAGGACAGACAGAGGCGTCTCAGCAGAGGTGACTGTTGGGGGTTAAACTGGATCAGTTGTGGTTTCACTTTAACGAACGCAACAGAAAACATAGGGGTCGTCTTCACTGAAGCTGTCAAGGTACCAGCATGACAAGCCGACCCCCGGCTCACCTCTAACAGCACTTTAAAAAGATCTCAGCATGTCGCTCTGCTCTTAAGTCTCCTATTTGTAAACCAGGAAACAGAAAGATTTCTGCATCTTTAAAGGAGAAAGAAAAAGAAGTTGAGAAAATTCTTAAAGGAAGATGGTTTATCTTAAGTGCAGGTGAAATAATCTCCTCCTATCAGCTGTTTGTTTCCTGCTTGTCTTAAAGTTCATAGGCTTTTCTGTCTCAAGTGTGTTTTCTGCTGCAGGCCTCAGCACACATACACTCCATCTGTGTGTGTGGGTGACGTTATGCAAATGTCAGGCAGCCCGCCGTCAGCCTGACAGTTAGCGGGTCGACCACACACGCCGCAGCACTCTGCCAGCAGCTCTGACAGTCCTGCTGCTGATGTGCCCTTGAGCAAGATGCCTCAGAGGAAGCTGACAGGTTTCATTCACAGAGGATTACAGTCGCATCATGGAGGCGGGAGGAAGAGCTGCTGAGGGGCTGCAGCGCAGAATATAGACCATCAGTTATGTTACTAATACTTGTCTTCCATTCTGACCTTGGGTCTTCCAGCCCATTCTCAGTGCAGATGTTCCTGTACACTGTGCCTCTGTGCTGTCCTTCAGTCCAGCCTTTTCAGCCACTGGTAGGATTTCTTGATGTTGGCCACTTCTTTAATCTGTTGGCGGTACATGCCGTGCAGGGGCTTGTCCTTCCATGATGGTTCGTCCTTCTCTTCTGCTGCCTGAGGTATTCACTTGGCAGCTCATCATTGGGGGCTATCTTCCAGATATATTCCCGGATCTTGGTTGTTTCGTCCTGGAGAGTGGCTCTGACACTCACCAGTCCTGGACCCCCTTGCTCCGCTTAGTGTACAGTCTCAGGCTGCTGTACTTGGGATGAAACCCTCCATGTATTGTGAGAAGCTTCCTTGTCTTGATATCAGTGGCTTCTATCTCCTCCTTTGGCCTGCTTATGATCCCGGCTGAGTATCTGATGACTGGCAGGGCATACATGTTGATGACTCGGACCTTGTTCTTTCTATTCAGCTGACTTCTCAGGACTTGCCTTACTCTCTGGAGGTATTTGGCTGTGGCCGACTTCCTTGCGGCCTCCTTGTGGTTTACATTTGCCTACTGGACTCCAAGGTATTTGTGGCTGTCCTGAACATCTGCAGTGCTGACCTCGGTTCTGATCGTCTTCCCTTTCTTGGACACCATTCAACCACACTTACCTAGTCCGAATGACATTCTGTTGTCGTTGCTGTAGATCCTGGTGAGGTGGATCAGTCAGTCGATATCTCGCTCACTCCTGGTGTATAGCTTGATGTCATCCATGTAGAGCAGGTGACTGATGGTCGCTCCACTTATGAACTGGTATCCGTAGCCACTCTTTGTGATGAGTTGGCTGAGGGGGTTCAGGCCTATGTAGTGAGGACAGTGCATCACCTTGGTATATGGTAACTTATGCAGTTGGCTTTGAGTTGGCCTCCGGAGTCGTTTGAGAGTTGTGTGTAGTGCACCAGTATTTGTGTTGGGAAAAAGGGTTTTCTATTTGTTATTTATCATTACGTAAACCCTTCCTGCAGACCAGTGGTGGATAAAGTACTCTTTTACCTGAACTGTAAAACAAAATGAAATTACCACAGTGTGAAAATATAAATCACGCATTCAAATGTTTCTTTAGCAAAAAGTACAAAAGTACTATTATCACAATATACTTAAAGTACCACAAGTTAAAGTACTCATAATGCAGGATGTCCCATTTTAGAGCCCTGATTCAAAAATCAGTTCAAAACAGAATACACTGATTTTAAATGCTTTTTGACACATATTCCATTAAATACACCACAAAGACAAAATACTTTACTGTTTATTATAAATATACACTCATTCTGAATTTCCTGCAACGCGTTCCAAAAAATTTGGAACAGGAGCAACAAAAGACTGAGAAAGTTGTGTAAGCTCGAGAAACACCTGGAACATTTCACAGGTTAAAGTAACATGCAGCATCCTCAAAAGGCTCAGCTGCTCAGAGGCAAGGACGGTCACTTTGTGGAAAAACTGCAGTCCAAACGTTTTTCAACACACAGTTGCAAAGAATTTACAGATTACATCATCTACAATCCGTATTATCATCAAAACTCTCAGAATCTGGAGAAATCTCTGCATGTAAAGCTGCGTTCACATCAACGCACGGTGACTGCCCTGTCAGACGCTAACCTGCAGGAGCGTTCCTCCAAAGGGTAAAGCGTTTTTAAAAGCTCCTGTCCCAACTTTATTGGGGTTGTTTATTATATTCTAATTATTAATATTCATTTAAGTTCTTTATATGCTGCTAGGTGGTTTGTGAATTTCTGTACAGTGACACTTACATGATGTGCGATCTGGGTCAGGGTTATAAAACAGATCCGGTTATTAAATCTGACTCTAAAATTATGAGACTTCTTCTCTTTGCACTCAGACGTCAGTTTCGCTGCTGCGGCTTAAGTTTTTTCTAAAACTGTTATTAACTATTAAATATGATTTTTTTTTTTTTTACCAGACATTCAAATTACTGCAAAAATTATGAATGTTGTGCAGCATTTAGTGTGACGTCATTAAACAGACTGCTGGTGACGTGACAGGATATTATGGTCTGTAATAGACATTCAGCAGGACACAGACAGAAGCCTCCACAGAGTGGCCAGGAGATTTAAAGAGTCACAGTGAAAACTCTCCTTCTCTTTTTCATAACTCTGAAATTTGAACACAGACATGAAACTTTTTTTTTTTGTTTCAGTTTGACTCCTTGAGGATTTCATTACCTCTGATATCTCTGATATCAATGCAGGATAAACGTCCATAAATCCACAGAAGCTTCAGAAGCTGCCTGAGAGGCATCGTGTTTTTAAGTTTTCTTCAGTATCGCAGTGATCGTTGTCTGTGCATCTACATCTAGGTTCACTGCAAACAGGAGCTGATTGAAAGGAGACACTTTGACTACATGTGTCTGCAAAGAGAATATCAGCGCCTCCAGTCTGAATGATAAATTCAGGATCACATTTAAATTTACTTATTAAAACAAACTCAGATTAAAGAAACATTTTGAACAGGTGGCAGACGTTCATGTGTTCATCAGTGAGTTTTGTCACTGCTGACGTTTTTATGACTGAGCCGTCCGTCTGTCCGCCACGTTTGTCTCTTCACATGAGGTGTTTGAAGCCTCAGAAACTGTTCTGCTGTTTTGAGTTTGAGGGCAACTGGATGAAGGTGGAAAAGTTCTTATAGGGGCGGCTCGACTGGTAGGAGGCATGCTGGGACAAGACACACACACAGATAGATGTAATCAGGACGTTATGGCAGTTATGGTGGTAACCATGGTAAAAAATAATAATAAACTGTCCTGTGGTGGTGCCCTGCTACACCTGGACAACATGTTGCTGATAAACTCATCGCTCCAATCAGACAGCAGAGTTACATTTGGTTTCACATCATTCTGATTGGACTAATTAAAAGATTCCTGAGTCGTTTGAAGCTCCAACGTGCTTATAAAATCTGCAACGTAAAGGCAGCTTGAACACATGACTGACTCATGAGTATTTTAGGGCTTAAAGATGCATTTAGGGGGCTTTACTTTATCACTTGATGACTGCTTATATACGACAGGGTCGCTCATAGTAACAAACTCACAGAGTTGTCTCCATCTCTGCAGCTCTGTGGAGATTTTCAGCCTCTTTCAGCTCCCAGTTTTACAAAAGCGTGGCAGCATCACATTTCTAACACGACTGAATCTCACAAATTGCACATAAACTGGCAGATGCTACACGCATGAGAAGCAGCCGTGATTTGTTTGGCTTTCAACTGTGAAATCTGTCACTACTTCCAGATCTTGAAATTTCTCTGGAGCTCTGCTGACATTTTTCAGCCTCTCTTAGCTCCTAAATTTTGTTTTGCAGCACATTTCTTGTCTGGTTCAGTCTCAGCCATGTTCTGCAACACAATCGCTAGAATTAAAGTTAGGATTGGATGTTTCATTGAAACTTTATGTTCAACAACACTGTGTATAACGTGGTGAGATTTAGGCACAAAAACAACACGTGGTCACGGTAAATGTCAGCACAGACTACCCGTTTTGGTGGCACTATCCCGACAGAACAAACAGCGATGTCTTGGTAGGAAAAAAACATACATGCACGAGTAGCAAACATCATGGATTTCAGTAATAAAATCTGTCACTTCTTCCAGATCTTGAAACTACCCCACACATCTACGATCTCTCTGCAGCTCTGCAGATATTTTTTGGTCTCTTTTAGCTCCTAGTTTTGGTTTTGTGGCACATTTCTTGTCTGTTGCAGTCTCAGCTGTGTTCTGCAACACAATCACATTGAAACTTTACTTTCAACAAAGCAGTGGTTAGATTTAGGCACAAAGAGAATACATGGTCATGGTTAATATCATGTTGGCATAGAATACCCAGTTTTGGTAACACAGCAATGCCATTAAAAAACAACCACTTTTTGTGGCACTATCCTGGCAGGAAATGCAGTAATGTCTCAGTGAAGTACAGCCATTTTTTGTGGCATACTCACGACAATATACAATGTCTCTGTATAGAATAACCGCTTTTCATAGTACTATCCAGGCAGTAAACACAGTGATGTCTTGGTAGAAAACAGCTGCTTATCGTGGCACTATCTCAGCAGGAAACGTAACGATGTCTTTGTAATAAGCAATCGCTTTTCATGGCACTATCCCGTCAGGAAAAACAGCAACAGCCTGCAAAAACACCCAGGTTTAATCGTTTAAAAGCCACTGCAAACACAATAATTAGTCACTGAAAACAACCAGTTTTGTTTGTTGTTGATCTTGAACAGTGGTCTGCAGCTTGGCAGGCATCTCGTGTAGGTGAAACACCATCCACCTCCAGATGACGTGCAAATGGAACGTGTTAATGGTTTGCAGAAACATAGGGATGGCTTTCTGAAAAAGTCACTGTGCTCCACCTGCTCAGCAGCAAACAGCAGACAGACACAGTCAGAGACGAGCTGGTGAACACAGAGGAACATTCAGCAGCTACAGAGACAGATATTCCCTCAGGAGCAGGTGGAGACTCATTCACAGGACCAACACTTTGTGCTCTCTTCTTTGAACGTGATAAATACACATTTTAAAGCACTCATTAAATGTGTAAATGTGTTATAATTATTAAAATGTTGGTTTAGGTTCATAATGAGCTTGTTGAGGACTAGTGACATCACACAGCTGTAAATCGAACTTCTCTCGGCAGGAGTTTGATTCAAACTGACTGCAGGAGGTTTTCAACACAGACCACCTTCTGCCTTACCTCCCAGTCTGACATTCAAATCCTGTGGTGTCATAAAAATGACTGTGTTTGTTTGTGTGTGTGTGTGTGTGTGTGTGTGTGTGTGTGTGTGTGTGTGTGTGTGTGTGTGTGTGTGTGTGTGATCAGACGGCACACTTTCAGCCCTCCTCCTCACGTTGTGTCACAAAGAGATGAAATCTATCAGATCTTTGATCTTTGATCTGCGACTGATAGACTCAGTCAGCACACTTTAATGTGTGTGTGTGTGTGTGTGTGTTACTGTAATGCTGTTTCTTTTCAGTTAATATCTTTAAATCTTTATGGTCATAAAACAGTTTATATCTTTCATCTCAAAGTTGGTGCAATGAAAAATGTTCCAGTGACGGCCCCTCCCCTCACTCAGTACATTTACATGACATCACAGAAAATGGATTTATTGTGTCAGTCCGACTAAAACCAGACTTTTAATATACATGTAAACATGTTAGTCCGACTGAAATTGTACTAAATCGAATTTGTCACAGTGGGACTAACACCCAGATAATGTGACTCCTGCATGTATACAGTCAATCAGACCCAAACTGGCCGAAGTGCTCTGAGCATGCTCCACATTCTACTTAACTGTATTTATACAGCACCTTTTATACAAACAAATACTGACAGTTTTCTCATTTTTTAAAGTTTTATTCTGTAAATCTTTTAATCTGTAAAGCACTTTGTGTTGAAGCTTGAAAAGTGCTGTTTAATTTAAATTATTATTAGTATTGTTATTTATGAGCTTAGTCGTCAGGTGCATTTGAAAAGTTTCTGTTCAGCACGTTAACCCTCAGGTGTGACGTGTTGACGTGTCGTTAAACACAAATAAAGAAATGTAAAATGGTGATAAAAACACTGATGAGTTTTTCTCTACAGGTTGATTTTCAAAGTGAAAGCACACACACACACACACACACACACACACATACTCTGTGTTTATTGTGACAATACAGATCATCAGTTTCAGCCGTCTGTGATGACACACACACTTATCATCTGTGTGTGTGTGTGTGTGTGTGTGTGTGTGTGTGTGTGTGTGTGTGTGTGTGTGTGTGTGTGTGTGTGACACTGACAGATGAGGTCAAAAGCAGTGTAAGTGTGCCGTTTGTTTACACTCCACACGTCCTCAGACAGCTCCGCCCTCAGGACACACACACACACACACACACACACACACACACACACACACACACACACACACACACACACACACACACTCCTCATGTTGTGTGTAAACAGCTGGACTCCATCAGACGTCTGTCAGCAGTATTGATCTATCGATCAGCTGATGGCATCAGTCAGTCAGAGTGTGCCGCCTATTTACTGTCACATACACATCAATGGATGACATGATGACTAAACACACAGCGTGGAGACACACACACACGCGCGTTAACTTGCTTTGAACTAGGGCTTTAATAAAAACTGGACCTCACATACAATTAAGGTTTATAACCATCAAACTCCTCCAACATTAAGAGAAGAAGATCATCAGGGTGTTTATGTTGATATCAGCTGTAGAAGAAGAGTTCAGATCTTTTACTGAAGCAGAGGTGCAGATGAACATGTGCATTTGTTCCCCCAATAAAAACACACTTTTATTTTAATAAAATAAAGACATTCACACCATAAATGGAGGCAGAAAAGGCACAATTTTTGAAAATAAAGAATCACCAGAATGCAGGAAATTTAAGTGTTTGATGGTTAAATGTTCCAGTGGAGGATCCCCAAAGCCCTCGTTTCGTATGTGTTGAAGTGAACTGATGCTTAAATGAAATGTACAAGCAGTACATTGTAATTTATTAGTTGATTTTATTTTTTATTATTAATCTGAGTGTGCAAACTAAAATGATCAGATAACTGCAGTGCAGTAAGGAGTATAAGTACAGTAAGGGCTCATTTATGCTCCCTTTACGTACGAAAATGTATACGTCCCTTTCAAATGGTGTTAACCGTCACTGCCCACATACTTCCATGCACCCTTTACGTTGGCATGGATGTTAACCAATATATCCACCAGGAGGCAGCCCAGCGTCAAAAATTTATGCACGGACAGAAGGCTCCGTCCGTATCCGGATCTGTATTTAACGTTGAGCATAAATGAGCCTTAAGTGGACCTGGAAGTGAGACTGTTTTGTCGGCAGCAGAAATTTAGTTTCTATTGGAAAAATTCTTAATTTGATTTTTGCTGTTGTTACACAAGCTGACTAAATGTCTGTTTGTATATAATATCTGTTTTAGTTTTGTTGTTTCCTCCTTTTTAAAAACACATTTATACGACCCTGATTTCAAAGAAGTGTGACGCTGTTTCCATTGTCATATTTTGTGCTTCATAATGTGCACAGATGTGAAGTTACCCATGATGCCATGGGCACTAACACACCTCCATCCCATCACAGACACTTTGAACTTTGAGCTGGTAACAATCTGGATGGTCCTTTTCCTCTTTAGCCCGGAGGACATGACGCCCATGATGGACAGGTCAGACCAATTTGTGTCAGTCCGTCTCAGACGCGCTCAGGCTCTAGCACACCCTGGATGTGTCTGGCGGCAGCCCCTTAACAGATGACCACGCAAAGTTATTACTACTTTCACTAAAAGATCTGCACTACCTCCACCTCTGCATGACCTTAAAATCAAAAGTTGATTCTCACCTGAAGAGCCGATCTCCAGAGCTATGATTCGCCAGACAATATCTTCTTAGCCATTCTCTTTATAATGACAAGATTGTGGGTCATTTCGCTCGGGATATTTCTCGACCTCAACAATGAGTCTCTCCTCACACAGGAGACACAGCAACAGCTACAGAGTTCTCTTAATGCATCAGTGGTGAGGAGTCGGGCTGCCGTAGGAGCAGAGAAAAAGAACTGCTACAGGAGCGTTGTTGTACCACCGTGTTTCCCCTTGACACCATTGGGTGCAGTTTACCAATAACAGCGACCAGCTGTGTATCATGCCAACGTGAAAGGATGTCTTTCTTGTTGGTGTCTGACACCAAAGTTCTTGGCTTCATAACCACGCTGCAGTGTCACGTCAAAGTAAAAAAAAACAAAAAAAAAACAACTATGTCAATATACACTGATCAGCCAAAACATTTAAAACACTGACAGGTGAAATAAAAAACATTGATTATCTTGTTACAATGCAATGTTCTGTTCAGAAGCTTTGGGTCCTGGCATTCATGTCGATGCTACTTGACACGCACCACCCACCCAAACACCGTTGCAGACCAAGCAAACCCTCCTATGGCAAAAACACTCCCAGATGGCAGTGCCCCCCCCAGCAGGACAATGTGTCATGCCATACCACAAAAACTACTCAGGAATGTGTCAAGGAACGTGACAAAGAGCTCAAGACATTGACCTGGCCTTCAAATTCCCCAGTTCCCAATTTGACTGAGCATCTGTGGGACGTGCAAGTACCCCAGACGTACCACCCATCCACGGTGAGGCCTCTACGGATTGGACATAGCTCTGACATGTCAAGGTATGGACACAGGAAGTCTAGGGATGCCCCGTGGTGTCTGGCACCAGGGTCTTCACAGCAGATCCTTCGAGCCTTGTGGGTTGCGAGATGACATACCAGCATGTCCCAAGGATGCTCGATTGGATTTGGATCTGGGGAATTTGGAGGCCAGGTCAAGGTCTTGAGGTCTCTGTCACGTCCCTCAGGTCATTCCTGAGCAGTTTTTGTGGTGTGGCATGATACATTGTCCTGCGGGTGCTGTGTGTCAAGTGGCATCCACATGAATGCTAGGACCCCAAGTTTCCCCGCAGAACATTGCATTGGAACAAGATGATTCATATTATTCACTTCACCTGTCAGTGGTTTTAATGTTTTGGCTGATCGGTGTGTATTACATATAGAATATAGTATGAACAGAAAGAGGACTGAGTCTTCTTTCAAACAAACTGACAGTGTGAACACAAAAAGAAACAAGTCCCATTTGTGTTGGTCCACTTGTTGGTCCACTTGTTGGTCCACTTTTAGAGGACTGAGTTTAGTTTGTTTAAAAAGGAAAATATGTGAAAACACAGCTGCAGCCGGCAGCTCATGTTCAAATATCGATTGAACTTTCCTCGGCCGTGGCCCAGTCTTTTGTTACAGGCATCAAACTCAAAGACAAATGTAAATGTACATTTACAACAAATAAATAAAGTTTATTAATTTGAACATTCAATACCTTTTGATTGTTTTGTGTTCAGTTGAATACAGGTCACAAAGGATTCACAAATTCATTGCATTTGATTTACACAGCGTCCCAACTTGTTTTGGAATCAGGGTTACACAAATAACCAAAGTATCACCTACTTAAACTAATTTTCTAAGTCAAATTTATGACTTATTTTGTCACCAAGTGTTTTAATAATACGCTATAGTGGAGAAACATCTAATCAATCAGTCTGATGATAAAAATAATAATTGTCAGGCTTTCAGTTTTTCTCCTTTAATTCTTAATAAACTGAATATTTTGGAGTTATTGACGGCTGTTCAAACAAAAAGACACAATTGAACATCAGATCTCAGAGGGTTTTTCACTATATCGATCAATAATTGATTAGTAAAAATTAACATTTTGATCAACAACTGTTTGCATCTGTTTTTGGCCTGAGATGAACCTCTGAGCTTCTTTCCCACAGAACAATTCACCTGCCGTTACTTCATTGTCTGTGGGAAATCTGAGTGCTACCTGTCGGCCTGTGTGGGATCTGCTGACTGCTGCACTCTGAGCTGTAATCTGCTTCATCGTCTCTGAACTGCTGAGTCACTGAAACTAAGTCAAACAGACAGAAACCAGGTTGGGGTTTCCTCCCTGCGGATCACATGACTCAGCAGCTTCTCAAACCACAGTCTGACTGTTTGTTTGTTTGTTTGTTTGTTTGTTTGAAGGTGCTGATGTCACCACCTGTCGCCGGCTGGTGGATCTTCGTGGGAATGAGGGGAAAGTTAACTGTAATGTGGTACTTCACTGTGTTTCTTTAATGCACTCTATTGCATTTCTTTGCTGTACTCTTCTTTGTTTCTTTACTGCACACTTCTACATTTGTTTCTTTACTGTACTTAACTTAGTCTACTGCATTTCTTTACTGCACTTCACTGCATTTCTTTAGCCTACTGTACTCTTCTAAGTTTCTTTACTGTATTTAACTGTTTTTTTTTTACAGCTCGTTACTGCATTTGTTTCTTTACTGCACACCTCTTCATTCGTTTAATGTACTCTGCTCCATTTGTTACTTTACTTTATTACACAGCTCTATTAAATGCTGCATTCTGATTGGTCAGTCGCGGCATTCTGCGGTCTGATATTACTGTGTAATGACCGCTGCTAGTAGCAACGGTCATTACACACAGTTGCTATGTAGCCCGGCGTTGCTATAGGGACGCTGCCCTGACAACAGTTACTTTTTTTATCGGGCTAAAGTAGCCGTTACCGTTTACAAAATGTATAATTAATCAATATTCTGTCTATTCAACTGATAATTAGCCGTGTAATAAGCGGGATAATGTATAATGAGCCGGTGAATACTGGGAAAATAACTCCCGACAGGGGAATTGTCTTAACTGGATTTTTATTTCACTTAGAGCTTTCTTCTTTTTCTGTTTTCTTCCGTACGTCCTGATTTGTTTAACAAGAATTTGTTTTTAGTTTCTTTGTTGATCAAATTCAATTTTAAGTTTAATTCTTCCTTATTAAATTTACATTAAATCTAATTTAGACATTTTTATCCATTATACTTTGTTTTTTCTCACTGAATTAACTCAGTTTGTTATTTCAAAACATTTGGTGAGTAAATCTGTGACAATGGAAACAAAATTGACATTTTTTGTTTTTTATTCCAAATACAAATATTCAGCAGATATCTACATTATAAAAAACATTCACCCCCTTTTTTAACTTTAAGAAAAAAAGATAAATAAAAATATTCCAACACTCTTTACAGCGAGCTCAGTGCGTTCTGGCTGGTTTGAATTCATTCAAACATTCATCTTGAGACATTTTACAATTTTTTTTTTACAAACTTTAAAATTAAACATCAGATTCACATCAGTTCTCAGTGTAAACACGAGACATTCTCTGCAAGCGTCACCGTCAGTTTGTGTCACTGCTGGAGGACCAGAGAGTCGAGGGGCAGAGCATCAGAGAAGCCCCCAGAGAAGAGAGGCCCACACTGGGCCTGAAGCTGCTGCAGCTGCTGGGCCTCCTGGAGGTCCGGCAGGAAACAGGGCGCCGTCTGCAGGTTGACGTAGAGTGGCGGTGAGCCGGGCTGAGGGTCAGCAAAGGAGGAGAGGTGTGGGGGAGTCAGCTGGGAGGAGGGGAGGAGAGGAGGAGGGGGAGAGGAGTGATGGAGGGAGGAGGAGGAGCTACAGGTGTCCCACTGTGGCACCACAGCGCCAGGTGAGTATGAGTATCCCTGAGGAGGAGGTGGAGGAGGAGGGGGGGAGGCCTGGTCCAGTACCTGCGTGTACATCGAGGGGGGGCTGACATGAGGAGGAGGAAGAGGAGGGAGGAGAGAGTCCTGGATGTGACACAGGAAGCTGCTGAGGCCGGGGGAGTCGTCAGAGAGAGCAGGGAACTCAGTGCTGCCGCTCCTGGGAATTTTTGGGCTGGGCTCTGATGATGAGGAGTCAGAGGAGGAGGAAGAGGAGGGTTTCTTTCCAGTGGTTACGTTATCCGCCTTCCTCTTCCTCTTGCGGCGAAAGTTTCCGTTGTCAAACATCTTCTCACAGTTTGGATCCAGAGTCCAGTAGTTTCCTTTACCTGCAGAAGAGGAGGAGGAAGAGGAGGAGAAGGAGGAGGTTAAAGAAAAGAAGCAGCAACTCAACACTTTGTGTTGTCTTTCCATCAGAACATGAGAGAAACAGCTTAGAGGTGACGTCAGAGGTGACGTCAGATTCTACTGCACCAAACTCCCTTTAAAAAACACCTACTTTTAAAACATCCTCCTTTCCAGATCAGTTATAACTGGAGTTTAATTTATCTCCTCACAAAGCCCTGAGCATCTCTGATGTGTTTTGACACAAAAAAATCACAATCCAGCTAAGACCTCAGGAAACAACCAGAAGAAGCTGTTCTTCAACAGCGTCAGACATCTTGTTTTATAAAAAGATTGTGTGGAGTTTGGTGAAACTTTGGCTGTTTTAGTTAGAGACACTATTAAAAAACGATTTGACTCCTGTTATTGACAAGTTTGTTACCAAAATAAAAGTCTCGACTGAAGACTAAATTCTGTGATGGATTGTTTAAACTCTGCAGAAATGAACTGAAATCAAAGCCTGTGATGTAGACAGGAAGTTAAAGCTCACCTGGGTCTTTCTCATCGCGGGGAACCTTCCGGAAACAGTCGTTGAGTGACAGGTTGTGGCGGATGGAGTTCTGCCAGCCGGCCTTGTTGCGACTGTAGAAGGGGAAGTTGTTGGAGACGTACTGGTAGATCTGGCTGAGCGTCAGCCGCTGCTCTGGCGCGCTCTGTATCGCCATAGCGATGAGGGCAGAGTAAGAGTAGGGTGGGCGAACCAGGCGCAGCATGTCTTCCGTGGAGGACAGGGAGAACCAGGGACTGCTGGAGAGCAGGGGCCTCTGGAGGCCGTAGAGATGAGGGAAGAAGCCTCCGTAGGCTGGTGGGAGACCCGCGGCCCCAAGGACGGGGCCCAGCTCTGGGCTGTCGAAGCAGACGTAGGGGTCTCTGTGGTTGTTGGAGGGTGGTAGCCATGGTGATGCTGACAGGCTGGGCTCAGGAGGAGCCGGAGGGCTGTACAGGCTGAAGTCAGACGGATCGAGGCCCAGAGATGGAAGCTCCTGCTGGGGGAGAGAGCGTCCACACAGAGGGGGGGACAGACCTTGCTCCGGGATGAAGGATGCCATGCTGTTTTTTTTCCTTTCTGTCTGTCTGTCTTCACTTCACAACATAAACATCTGTCTGTGGTGACGTCGTCTTCTGTGTGTGTGTTTTTATCAAAGTGTGTGTGTTTGTAGAGGACACACACGGCTGCACCTGTCCTGCTCTGCACACCTGCTGCTGCTGCTGCTGCCCACCTGAGGAACTTATACTCTGGTGCCCCGCCCACGCATGAGCTGATTGGCTACTGGGCTGTCTCTCTTACACACACACACACACACACACACACACACATGCACGCATTCACTTGCATAATTGTGTGTGTGTGTGTGTGTGTGTGTGTGTGTGTGCTGGGGGTTGATTTGAATAAGAGCAGGTTGAATTCCTCCCCCCAGGCAGATAAGAGCCTCAGGATTTAATGCTGAGGTATGCCACCACACACGTATACACACACACACACACACACACACACACACACACACACACAGCTTGACAAATGAGTGATTGAGCCTCTTCTTACAGTTTCAGACGTTACAGCGTCTCGTCTGGTGAAAGTCTGATTCTAAACAAACAGTCTAAACTCCTGTGAGCGCCTCCTGCAACCTTCCTTACACACACACACACACACTATAAAACGTCTATTTATTTGTTACCATTTATCTCTTCTTAAACCCCATTCAGACGAGGTCACCAGTGGAGACATGAAACACATATTAATATCATTATCTCTGACATCCACACAGAATAAATGTACGTGAATCAGCATAGAAGTCATAGAAAACAGACGCTGCAGAACATCTTCATGTTTTTAAGTTTTCTTCAGTGTCACAGTGACCCAGTGACAGTTATCTGTACATCCATCTGTACGCTGCAAACAGGAGCTGCTCACAGATCTTTCGTCATGCCTTTAATGGAAACACTGACTACATGTGAGCAAATGTGGGTGAAGAGACATGTCTCTAGAGGGGACAGTCGTACCTACATAGAGCTGACACTACCGAGGAAATGTGGCAGGCCAACAACTAGTGTAATGTAATGAGCAAGAATGTTTGTATGGGGCAGAAGCAGAGGTGGACGGGTCAAACAATCTCCGGACTTTCACTCAGGCAACCCCATCTCACTCTGATGTCGTCAAATACTGGCGTTTGTTCGGTGACTTGGGGCATCAGACACTGTCAAAAAAGGCCTCCTTTCACGTTGGCATGATACCCAGCTGGTCGCCGTTATTGTTTAAGAGCTCCCAGCGGCATTAGGGGGAAACATGGCAGGACAACAACGAAAGTTAAGGGGGTGGAAGTCCGAGTAGGGCAGATGGGAGGGGTGGTGGATGGGTCCAACAGCACTGACTGTCACCCAGGAGAGTGGTGTTTGTGTCCCGTGAGATTCTAAAACCAAATCCTGTTCTTTTGTCCTAAACCCAACCATGTGCATTTGTTGTTGAATGAAAAAATGTCAATTCATGGTGTACCGACGTAGTGCTTTTATTTTGAAAGAGACTGTATACAAACTGTACATTTCCTGTGAAAACAGAAGTGTATTTTGAAAAAGACAATACATGTAACAGGCTGAAGTTGACACGGTGTCCCAGAACATCAACAACCAACACACCCAGGGTACATTGGACGTCATATGTGGACGTGGAAACCAAACGTCAATATGTGACGATAATTCAGTTAATTTTATACATGGCAGCTGAACTTTTTTGGCCTCATGCTTCACTGAGCAGCAGAATGAACAGGCCCTGCCTCCAACATTGTGTCCAGGTCTCTTTATACATGGGTCTAATGTCAGGTCATTATCAGGTTTGGGGGGTAGAGTGGTTTTAAGGCACGTTTCCACTGAAGAAGTTCCTGGTACTATTTGGGGGGCAGGAACTACTACAGGAACGTCCTCTCGCTTGGCCCTCTCAACCGCTGTGTCTCCACTGAGAGAGCAGAGTAGGAGGAAGGTTCCTGTAAAGTTACCAGGCTCTGGATGTGATGTAATCGTTGTGCGACCATTTTGACCGGGGCGACGTAGGGGCGTTGACGCTGTTAGCTGTTAGCCGATAGCGGTGTCTGTATTAACTCACTAAACTCACAAAGTGGCCCGTGAAAAAAATATTTTCTCCAGCGGATGTCTTAGTTACAACATGATTGAGCTAACTGGAGTAGTTTCATGTCGTTTCCGACAACGGGAGGCTTTTAACAGATGACGTCCTGATGTTAGCTTTGCTGCTGCTGTTAGCTGTTAGCTGTCCCTGTCAGCTGCAGCCACTGATGCTTTCTAGACATCATGATTTCCCAAAACTGAATAAATACCACACATAGCAACACAAAACTGCTTTGCTAGCTCAATCATGTTGTAACTAAGATATCCGTCGGAAAAAATATGTTTTTCACGGACCGGTTATTGAGTTTGTTTACATGGCGGTGGAAGCTATGAACGAGTTAACCCTCGTCTGCTGAGTTTTAAAAATGCCGGCTATTTTGTTGCTTTCTGTTGACGTCACATTCCGCCTTGAGTATATCCAATCAGCACCAAGTAAACCCCAAGCCCCAGCCAGGAGTTTTTCGGGGCCGTTCTGAGTACCTACTCCGAGGCAGGGACTTGTTTAGCCCCTGTAAAAGTTCCGGAACTCTGTCCTTAGGGGGTGGTTCCTGCGGTGGAGACACGCACCAACAGCCCCGGCCCCATAAATTTACCCCGAAGTTCCTGCGGTGGAAACGGGCCTTTAGTTTCTATTGTCGGAACTGAAGCTTTAATTTCAAGAAATTACATTCACACCACTTAAGTAAAGTAATACCTGAAAAGAGTTTTATGTGCATACAGATATTTTTATCTGCCCTTTACTTTGAAATTTATTTTGCCCAAGTTATCGAAGCAGAGACTAAAACAGTAAAACTCCTCAGCAGAAGAGTTTGTTTGAAATGTGTTTACAAAAGTTTACAAAAGTGAAAGTGAATGAGATGTCAGAGAAAGTGCAGCCTGACAGTCTGAAGCCAAACACACACACAGACCATCAGCTGCTGTTTGAGGTGTCGCCCAAACTATTGTTCTTAAAACAACCCAAACACACAGTCAGCACGTCCACATTCACTTTAACTACTCAGCCCTCATCAAACCTGATGCCGTACTTTAATGTAAATGCTTCAGTTTCACTGCGAACAAAGATGTTTTTAACTGTTCAAATCACCATGAATTATTCCACAAACACATCGTAATGAGGCGAGGAACCAGTTTTTAATCTGGTGTAAACATGTCAAGTCTGAGGTTTGGAATTAAACAAGACATCTGGTGCAAACTGGTTTTTCTCTCAGATTTTCAAGTCATCTGACATGATGACAACTTCTCTTTGTGAAGATTTAAAACATGGAATCACCAAAACAAAATGAGATGTTACTTTAGTTCAGAGGTGGAAGAAGTACTCTTCTATTTTAAAAGTAGTAATACCACAGTGAAAAAATACTCTGTTACAAGCAAAAGTCCTGAATTCAAAATGTTACTTAAGAACAAAAGTATTAGCATCAAAGCACCAAAAATAAAAGTATTGATTATGCAGAATAATGTATAAGCTGTTATATTATTGTATTTTAATTACTGATGCATTCATGTGTTCATCACTTTAATGATAAAGATGGAGCTCATTTTAATGACTTTATATAATGTTGGGTAGGTTCATCTGCAATAAGCTATCATTTATTATTGATTATATGTTATAATAATCATCTGTACAGTAACTAATGCTGTCACATAAATGTGCTGCAGGTAAAGTACAATAATTACCTCTGAGATGGAGTAGAGCAGAGGTATTCTGTAACATGAAATGGTTGGTACAATTTTTAGGTACTTGTATTTTTCTGAAGTACAGTATTTAGTTACTTTCCATCACTGAAATAAAGTTCAGCAGGTAGTAAATGTGTCAGAAACACTAAGCAATTCTTTTATCTGTTTTATCTGTTGTATTTATTATATTTTTATTAATTTTTACTCAGCACATTTGTGTCTTTTGAGTGACTGAAAATGTAATAATTTCCAATAATAAAGATACACAATGTGAGAGATCAAAAATAAACGTGTTGTTTTTTTCCTCCTGCAGTTGTGTGAAATCTGTCAGGAGCCGTTTAAGACGTACTGGATGGAGGAGGAGGACTGGTTCCTGAAGAACGCCGCCAGGGTCGACGACAAGGTACGACACAGCGCCAACATCACCACACTCTCCAGAAATATGGCCAAATGGTGTCCAAAAATATTAGTTAAGTGTCCGAACAAATAATTTTAAATTAATTGAAAAATATTACTTTAATATTAGTAAAATGTCAAAAAAAAATTATTAAAATGTTTTTTAAAAAATTGTAAAACGTCAAAATTTCCCACTGAAAAATTGTTGTAAAACGACCAAAAATATTAGTAAAACTTGCAGATTTCCCCACAAATAGGTTTAGCAGAATTTCCAAAAAATATTAGCATAATATCCAAATTTGCAAGGGAAATGTTTTGTAAAATGTCCCAAAAATATCAATAGAATATCCAAACTTCCCCAAAAAACTTTTAGCAAATGTCCAAAAAATATTAGTAAAATATTAAAATATACCTTCAAACTTAATTAAATTGTTCTAAAGAAAAATATAAATAAAAGGTGGGAAAAAGTTGATCAAAATGTCCAAACAATATTAGTATCATGTCCAAATTTGCCACGTAAATTTTAATTAAAATGTCCAAAAAATATTTGTAAAATGTCCAAATTTCACCCTGAAAAAGTTTAGCACAATGGCTAAAAAATATGAGTAAAAGTGTCTACAATTATATTTGTAGAATATCAGAAAAATATTAGTGACATTCAAATTTGCTAGCTAATTCTTTATTAATATGTCCAAAAAAACTATTAAGTAAAATGCCAGAAAAATAGAATGTCCAAATTTCATCCTGAAATAGATTAGAAAAATGACGATAAAATATTCAAATCTGCCAGGTAAACCTTTATTAAAATGTCCAAAAAAATATTTTAAAAAAATGTCTTAGTGTGTCTTAATGTTTTAGTAAATGTCAGAAAAAAAGTTTGTAAAATGTCCAAATTTTACCCTGGAAAAGTTTAGCAAAATGTCCAAAAAATATTTATAAAATTTCCAAATATCCCCCAGAAAAATTTTAGTAAAATGTCCAGAAACTATGAGTAATATGTCAAAACATAATAGTGTAATGCGCAGAAAAAAATAGTAATAGACTGTATGAAATAATCAGACGTCACCCACTGGTTTGTGGACTCCTGTTTTAAAGGCTCAAGTCTGGCATTTTGGTGGCGGCCATCTTGAAAATTCAGTCCCCATACAGTTCTCATGAATTTTGAAATTAGCTTTAGAGATCAAAACTGTTTTTGTATTTTTGTTTTTTGTACAAGGCTGTAAATGTGTTTATTTCTACATTTTGACATGGAGGCCTATGGTGATTGACTCGCTCTTGGAGCCAGCCTCAAGTGGTCATTAGAGGAACTGCAGTTTTTTGGTACTTTAGCTTCATTTTTTTCAGCCCTGGAGGTTGATCATATTTTGTTTAAATAATCTAAATATGTAAAGTAACTAAATTTATCAAAAAAATGTGGAGCAGTTAAAAGAACGATGTCGTCTTCTGAGATGTAGCTCAGCACAAGGAGCAATTTTTTATCTTTTTCCGCTTTTAATTGATTCTGTGCATTTTGAACTTGTTTGATTTTATAGTTGAGCTGACAGAGGCGTTCAGACGCATCTCACACAGGTGACCCGTCTCAGTTTTCAGAAAGTTACAGAACCAGTTCCTATAAAGCTTCAGAGCTTGTCTGCAGCTCCGTCCAGACTGTTTCTGTGATTTTAACGTCACCTGCTCGGCTCAGTGATTTTAACCCCCTCCCTGTATTTTATATGTGGAGCCGCTTGTTGATGCTGAGCACGCTTACTTAAATGTTATTAGTGTTAGACACTTACTCTCCCTCTGCTGCTCGCCTTCAGACGGACTAGATTTGACAGTTAAAGATATTTTCTAACTTTTTTTTCCCATGTGCCCCTTCACCCCCTTCTTGTATAATCCCAGTCATCAGTCAGTTATAGTTTAGACTGTGTGTTGTTTTGACTGCAGCATCCTTGAAGGCACCGCGGGGCAAAGATTACTGCTGCTGCTGCCAACTGTCATCACACACACACACACACACACACAGGTGTGAATCGCCTGAGTCTCGCTGACGGTGTACAGATAAGAAGTTTGTCTGCTTCAGTTCAGACAGCTCTGCTGTCAGTCGCCTGGATTCATGACGCTTCTGACTGATGACATTGTGATTAGAAGATAAGAGTTAATTACTGAAGCCTCAATCCATCAACACATGAATTAAAGCCGTGTCACACCGAGCACAAATTTACGTCTGAAAAGTTTGTGTGGAAATTTATAAAAATTGATCTTCTGGATTTTTCTGAATGTTATAACACTGCTGCAAAACATAACTGTGAGGAAATTCGTCCGGACCTCAATTTCAGCGGATTTCCACCTGTTGGAAAATATGTTTGACCAATGAAATCCTTCGTTTCAACCATACTGTCATACTTCTAGATCATAGGGGGCATTTATGTCCCGCCCCCACTGGAGGGAGAAACAATTCACTGCTCTCTATTGACTTTGTATTGCATGAGAGGCCAGTCTCACTCTGAAGTCGTCGAAATCTGGTGCTTGGGCAGTGACTTGCAGCATGAGACACTGACAGAAAAAGCTGTCCTGTAATGTCAGCATGATACCCAGCCCATCTCGAGTGGCGGTGGAAGCATCAGGGGGACAAGAACGAAAGTTAAGGCGGCGGAAGTCCAAGATGGGCGTGCAGAGGAGTGGTGGATGGGTCCAACAAACATCGATTTTCACCTGACTTCTGGCGTCATACACCATCAAAAAAGCTGTCCTTTCACATCGGCATGAAACGCAGCTGGTCGCTGTTATTGTTTAACAGCTCCCAGCGGTGTCAGAGGGAAATGTGGTGGGACAACAATAAAAATTAAGGTGGCTGAAGTCTGTGTAGGGTGGACAGGTGGATGGGTCCAACAACCACTGACTTTCACTTGGGAGGCCGGTGTTCACTTCCTGTAAGATTATAAAGCCCAACCCTGTTCTTTTGTCCTAAACCTGATCAACATATTCTCACTGTGACCTCATCACACGTCCACGTTTGTTCATGGACTTTCCACATCCACATATGACGTCGAAGGTAGTTCGTTAGGTTGTTATGGATAGCAGGAAAAATGTGTCTTTACAGATAGGCTGCAGCCTGTTCTCCTTATACAAGATTAAATTAGGGGTGTTGCTGTCCACCATTTTGAGAATAACCAGTTGTTTTGACATACAATATGTACGGTATCCACCTTATTTTTCACGGAAACACGGAGGCAAAACAGAACGCAGCCAGCTTCTGTTTTTTTGTGCGACACTTCCAGTCCAGCACTCTTACCACTGTGTAAATGGGAATCGCCTTGTTGTTTACCTTGTTGAGTTTAGCTCTATATACATATATATCCCATTTTTCACATCACTATATCACCGTTTAGACTAATCTGATGTTTGTAAAGTCTATAAACACAATGATTGAACAAACATTACTATTTCTGTGTGCACGTTTAGTAATTAACATGGTTATCGTAGATTAGCTGGGCTAACCATTAGCTGTTAGCCGTTAGCCGTTAGCGGTGTCAGTAATAACTCAATAAATGGTCCGTGAAAAAAATAGTTTTTCCAGCGGATGTCTTAGTTACAACATGATTGAGCTAACTGGAGTAGTTTCATGTCGTATCCGACAACGGGAGGCTTTTAACAGATGACGTCCTGATGTTAGCTTTGCTGCTAGTGTTAGCTGTCCCTG
>NC_065508.1:31289856-31317233 GCF_006386435.1 Epinephelus moara
GGGACCAATATCTAAAGTTCCCTCTTGGCAAAGGTTGGAAAACTTACTAAAACTGAGCTTCTACAAGGCAATGACTTTAACTATCTGCCTTTCAACGTGCTACCTCAACTGCTAATGTACAGTTTTAGCCCACTATCTATCCCACTATTGGCAATGGTACTACTGTACTTTCAATAAAGCAATCGTACTATCAAATTCACAAAAACGCTGTCTGAATACATTGCTCTTCTTAATGGGTTCAGTTGACTATTTAATCTGCAATTTCCTGTGACCTGTATCCCGAACACACACCATGTGAAACTGTACGTGGGCAGCTGTGCACTCAATGGGTATGGACTAGTATACAGTATATTTTTGACATACTAGAGATTTTGCTTTTGCACACTGCATATTATATGCTATATTTTGTCCAAATACGTACTTACTGCTAGTATAGGCAGTGTCTTGTTAACCGATTAATGGTGAAGATCTACCAATAGTTTAGTTACCCAGTATGATGATAATTACAGCCTGAAGGGGGTGCTAACGTGGCATAGACAGAATCAGAAAACATGCTGCTCCCGCACAGAGAAACCAGGACGCTGCGGTTGTTTTCACAAGGTTTTAATGAAACAGCTGAGGGACAAACAAGTCAAATCTGACACATTTACATTGAATTGAAAACGTCCCAAACAGAAGGCACAAAATGGAGCCTGAAAACTGGAAGACTTTGAGACTTCATCTGTAACAAACAAAATGGAGCTGTAAATACAATCATGAAACCTGGGATATTTTTTTAGCTTAGCTGAAGACAGAACAAGGAAGGTTTTAGCCATTAACATGCATAGTTTGAATGTGGAATGTACTTTAACTAAATGCTGTAGACATACAGCATTTATCCAAAATCATGTACTGATGTACATTTAAATCTAAAACCTCCGATTGGAAATGTTTTAGACTTTTTATTGAAAGGTTTATCGTCTCATATGGAGCGCGGAATGTAAACATTTGTTTACAATTTTCTGATGTATTTTAAATATTTCGCTAATTTTTTTCATTTCATTTTCAATTCATGTTACATGTTAATACATGTTAATACATGTTGGATGTAAATTTTGAATATTAAACCTAAATGTTAACTGTTAGATCAAAATAAAACATTTAACGTCAAATGTTAAATATAAATGTTGAATTTTTAATGTTAATGTTGAATGTAAATATTGGCTCTATATTTTTAATACTAAATCTAAATGTTAAATGTTAGCTGTTAAATCTAAATTTCGAATATTAAATATAAATGTTGAATGTTTAATTTTAATGTTGAATCTAAATATCGGATCTAACTTTTGAATGTTAAATCTAAATGTTAAATGTTAGTGTTGAATCTAAATTTTAAAAATTAAATCTAAATGTTAAATGCTGACTGTTAAATCTAAATGTTCAATATTAAATCTAAACATTGAATGTTAAAAGTTAACTGTTAACTGTTTAGATTTCTAAATGTTACATTTAAATTCAAATTTTAAATCTAAATGTTAAATGTTTGAAAGAAATTATATCTTAATCTCTGTAAAATGTAAATGTTGCATCTTAATATCTAATGTTAATCTAAATTTTGAATATTAAATGTTAACTTTGTAAATCTAAATATTACAACTAAATCTAAATGTTAAATATTAAATTTAAATGTTAAATCTGAATATTACATAGAAATCTCAATATTACATTTAAATGTTCAATGTTATATGTTAATATAGAATCAAATGTTGACTGTTAAATCTAAATCTAATTGTTGTATCTTTTAGACAAGATTCAAGATTTACATTTAACACTTTTTCCACAGTCTCCAACCTTTCAAACTCAAAGAACAGAGAGCTGACACAATGATGAAACTGTAGTTTGTAAATGGTCAAAATAAGCAAATGAAGCAACGTGTGCAAAAATCTGACATTTGTCATTTGTTAAAACAGAAAAAAAAACTTGACACGAACAACACAAACATATCAACGCTCCTGCTAATGTAACATTTGAGGTGAACATTCATCTGAATTCTGCCTGTCGGGTTTCTCTCTGGTTTAGTTCTGTGCTCCGGTTTATCCGGTCAGGACGTTTAATGTCTGGTCATGTAGTATCCGGCTGGGTCGGAGAGCAGACACTGGTTCTGTTGGCTGGAGGTGCGGTTCTTGGCGTCGATGAGGAGCAGAGGAGACTGGGAGTAATGGCTGATGATGTCACTCACTGAGGGGAAAGACTGCACACACATAAACGCATGATTATACAGGAGTTTATTGGACTGCAAATTTAAGTGAAAGGGAAAACCCTCAGATTTTTCCTTAAAATACAAACTTAATTCAGTTATTACAGAATAGGTTCGGCTCTCAGTACATAACTGTACTTCTTCTGTTACTACATGTTTACCTCCTGGACTTTGAGTCCGGTTCCCAGCAGGAACTTCTGGTTCTGCTGTCTGATCTGGATGTTGTAGACTTTGTCCTGGTAGTAGACCATCAGGGTGAAGGGCTGATTGGCCAGCTGCCGGGTGCTGTCCCTCACCAGATACGCCCCGTCCTCCACAGAAACACAGAATAATACATAAGGGATGGACGTCTAAAGCCCAGTCACACAAGAAAATGTTGGCACTTTACATTTTTGCAGACCACGAATACGTTGCCTTCATTTGTTTCATTCATGTCATATCAGTGTTCCTAAAGTTATGCAGTATATGAGCTGAATTGGTCGAGAGCGATCAATAACAAGACCAGCCGGGATTGTACCACAAAAAACTGTTTTTTGTATTGTATAACAAAATGTGTTTTTTCAACCAAGACATTGCTGCGTTTTCAGCTGAGATAGTGCCACAGAAAAACAGTTTTTTACAGAGACTTAGCTGCATTTCCAGCTGGGATACTGCCATGTAAATGAATTTTTACTAAAAATTCACTGCGTTTCCAGCCAGGATTGTGCCACAAAAAGTGTTTTTTCTAATTGTATTTTGTATTGTATTACAAAATGGGGTTTTTTGGTTAAGACTTCACCGCATTTCCAGCTGGGATACTGCCATGAAATTGGTTGTCTTTTAATGAGAATTTGCTGTGTTTGTTTTTTCTACAGAGACATTGCTGCATTTCAAGCCAAGATTGTGCCACAGAAAAATGGTTGTGATGTTACGGACATATCACTACATTTCCAGCCAGCATACTAACACAAAAATCAGTTATTTTAAGCCAAAACATGATGTTTTCCTCACCATCACCAAGTGGTTTTTGTGCCAACACCTAACGTAAAGTTTCAACATATCCGCTACATAATAATGTCCAAAAAAAAAAAGTCCAAAAGGGTTGATATGGTTAAGCTGACCGAGATTACTATCATGGACACTAATGGCTGTAAATTTAACTTTTATTTTCTATGATTAATACATGCACCCCGGCCTCCTCCAACAGTCCAAAGACATGCAGATTGGGGACTAGGTTAATTGATAACTGTAAATTGTCGGTAGGTGTGAATGTGAGTGTGAATGGTTGTTTGTCTCTATGCGTCAGCCCTGCGATAGTCTGGCGACCTGTCCAGGGTGTACCCTGCCTCTCACCCGATGTCAGCTGGGATAGGCTCCAGCCCCCCCGCAACCCCCAAGAGGATGAAGCGGTTAGAAGATGAATGAATGAATGAATGAATGAATGAATGAATGAATAAATGAAGAGGGGGTAGGACCAGAGAAGTTTTTAACTTCTCCTTACCCCTTCTGAACATGAGCGATATTATTTTAGTTGCTCATTTGTTGCTTTTATGTTGCTGAGGATCCCTTTTGTTTTTGTTTTTATTGCTTATAAGTTGAATTTTGTCTTTGTATTATTTCAACATGTTTAATAAATTGACTAAAAATAAACAAATAAATGAATATGTATAAATGTAATGTTTCTGTGGTTTGCAGAAATGTACAATACCAATATTTTTTCTGGTGATTGGGTTGACATCCTAAAAAAACTGGTGTAAAAATACTACTAAGCATTAGCATAAAAAATACTACTAAGCATTAGCATCAGCCATTTTATTCTATATTCAGACACATTTTTTAAATACTTTTTATACTTTTTTAATACTTTTTACTGCACTACATTTATTTAACAGCTATAACTGTATATCGTACAGAGAGTATGAGGCTTTGGACTTAAAAATTATAGCTGCTTCACATTGAACCACACCACAGTTTGTAGCTGAAATTCAATTAACCTTCACCAAATACAGTATTAAAATATAAACAGTTTACACCTTAATGCAGGAATGCTAATAACCACATAATATATACAGTATTATAATAAACATGAACATTTTACTTTTACTGAAGTAAATGGTTAAAAGCTTATCTTGGTGTAAACAGGTAGTCAAATTAAATATATCCAAATTTATTGCATGCTAAGTAATTTAAAAAGTACCTTTAAAATAACAC
This sequence comes from Epinephelus moara, assembly GCF_006386435.1. NCBI lineage: Eukaryota > Metazoa > Chordata > Actinopteri > Perciformes > Serranidae > Epinephelus > Epinephelus moara. Next base: position 31,294,283 of record NC_065508.1, read on the forward strand.
AGACTTTTGTTTAACTGCCTGTTTTGTGTTACCTTGTAGACTTGTTTCAGACATCCTTCTGCCTGACCTCTGGTCACTTTACCCACATACCAGCGCGGGTCCAGGTCCTGAACACACACATATATATTAGACTTAGATTAGAAAAAGACAACAGCACCATCTGCTGTTCATTTTGAAGAACATCCACAGAAACAGTTTCAACACTTAACCCTCTTTATAACAATGATAATTACAAAGTTTATTTTTATGACACTGATTAAAACCACAGATCACAAAGTGCTTTACAAGGACTAAAGGAAACGAAGAAAAACACAACATACACACATTTGAATTGCACACATAAACACACACGTGGACAAAGTTGTTGTTTTTTTATGAGGCCTATGATACAAAATGTGCATGACACTGATTTCTCTTTAATCTTACAACTTTAACAGCAAACAGGTGACCTCAGACTGTGTGCAGGATTACAAGGACACAGCATTTCAGAGTCACTGCCTGTGGCCATGAAGTGTATTATAGGTTACAAGTAAAAATGTCAGAATTGACTCTTAATTATGACACTAAGAAGTAAGTAATATGATCTCTTTTCTTGTTTTTTTGTAAGTAGTACAGCTGTCTCCGAGTCATTCTCTGATTTATGCCACTTAGCAGACAATTACAGTAATCTAAAGTTGAGGAAATGAAGGTGTGTGCAATAGATTTAGTGTTTGTGAAGCTCAGAAGTTGATAAGAGACTTCCTGTATTGCTTTCTTTGTGGGGACCAACAATTTTCACCATCGTAGCGAGGACCTTTTTGCATTGTGCGGACTGGTCCCCATTCGGCCAAGACACCAGAAGAAAATGTTGGCATTGAACGTTTCTGCAAACCACAGATACATTACATTCATACCTATGCTTTTTTTTCTCCAACTGTGCCATTACAGCATTTCTTGCCAGGATAGTGCCACAAAAAGTGATTGTTTTCTATCGAAACATTGCTTTGTTTCCAGCCAGGATAATGCTATGAAAGCCATTGTTCTTTACCATGAAATCCCCACATTTTCTGCCGGGATTGAACACAAAAAGTGGTTGGTTTTTACCAGGACATTGCTGCATTTCCTGCCAGGATAGTGCCACAAAAAGAGGGTGTTTATTTACTGTGACATCGCTGCATTTCCTGCTGGGTAGTACCAAAAAAAGTGTTTTTTTTTTTTTTTTTGCCAGGACATTACTATGTTTTCAGCCAGGATAGTGCCATAGAAAGTGCTTGTTTTTTACTAGGACATTGTCGCGTTTCCTCCCGGGATAGTGCCACGAATAGAAGTTGTTTTTTAACAAGACATTGCTGTGTTTCCTGCTGGGATTGTGCCACCAAAATCGGGTATTTTAAGCCCAAACAGGATCTTTTGACCATAAGCAAGTGGTTTTGTGCCCAAACTTAACCACAGCATTGCTGAAATGTAACGTGTCCAAATATCCACTACAAACGAACATAAAAGTTTTTGTATCCATGGTTTGCAAAAACGTACAATGCTGACATGTTTTCTGGTGATTTGGTTGCCCCATTACATCAAAGAGATGTCTGAAGGTTAAGACTTGGTTTTAGAATCAGAGTTGGAGTCAGGGTTTTTAGGATCCTCACATGTACAAACAGACAAATGTGTGTATATGAGTGTGCTCTGTTACCTGTTTCGGTGCTGTTGTGGGTAGAGAAGGACGAAACGACGGTCTGTCTGATCCTATAAAACTGCCTCTCTGTTCAGCAATCGCTGCACACACACACACACACACACACACACACACATTCAATACTGTAACTACAATAGTAAGACAGCACCCTCTACTGTTTTTAAAAGGACATCACAAGACTGTTTGGAACCCAAAGCAAAAATCCCGTTTCCCACATCCACCGGGTCATAACTGCGAGTTATGTGTATGGTGGTAATTATATCTTAACAGTCACCTAAAATAAATAAATAAATAAATAAAAGACAGAACTGTACATTGACATCAAAGCAGTGTTGTTTGGTTTTATTATATTGACTCAGACACTGAAAAATAAGTAACATTTGACACTAATGCAAAATGCAAAACACACATCTGATGTGATGTTAATCCCATGTGAATGGGGCTTTACACTCAGCAGGAAACAGAAAAAGTACATTTCCCAAAAACCTCAAACTGTTCCTTTAATGTTTGTGTCATTGTGTTCTTACCAGATTGCAGTTTGTGAGGCAGAGAACCTGCAGAGGGAATGCTGGGAGGCAAACTGCACAAAAGCAAACAAAATAAAACAGATTATTCATCATATCTGCCTGATTCATTTTACTTAAGGTCACCACCTGTGGGTGCCACTAAGCCCTTGTTTTTCTACATCTTGGGTTCTATCACCATGAGGACAATGACAATGGGTCAGTATCAATAAGTTGTCATTAAATTCAAACAAAACCAAATTCCAAATATTTGGATATAAAAAAATCAATAATTTTTAGTTTATGAAAATACATTTTGGGGAGTTGTAATAGACCATAAACAATGAGGGAAACCACGTATAAATGATGCCAAAAATGTCAAGCTCTATTGCAACAATGCACAAAACAAAAGAACCTTAAGTACTTATATATATTGCATCACCCTTACATAGTTCCATAAATTACTTACTGTGAGGAGGTTCGAGGAAATAGATACAAAACAATTGCAAATTTTCATGCTACAGAAGAGAGCTTTAAGAATCATTTAAAAAGCTGCTTATCAAAAATCAACCAACAAATTATTTATAAACTCAAATGCTTTCAAATTTAGAGATTTGGTGGAATCAAAATAAAAAATAAGATGCGTCGAGACAAGGTAGCTGAATACAACTTCCTCGCATACAATGTACAAGTTGAAAAACAATTTAAAAATGTTTATTTATTTACATATTTTCGTAATTGTTTTTTAAACTAAACTGGGCCGACAATAGAACCCTGTGGTACTCCAGCACTGACAGGATGCTTTCAAAAATTAGTATTTCACCATTACTTTTTTCATACCTGTCTGCTTGCCGTGAGGGGAGCCCGTGGGGTCCAGGACGGGGTGGTAGACTTTTATTGTGGAGGGGGAAGGTGTTGTGTTTCAGTGCTGGAAGAGAGAAGACAGGTTTAAAGAATCAATCTAATATTTTGTGATATGCTTTGGGAAAAGCAGAGAAAAGAAATCTCACCTTCATCATGTGTTTGCTGCAGAGAGAGAAGAAATCAGAGAAAGGATCACAGTTCGTTCTCGACAAATTCAACATCAGAATAAATGTCTCTCAGAGCAGAAACTTACCTCCCTCCTTGGATCAAACCTGTAAAACCAAACCACACACAAAAATCTGATTATTATCAAATAGCTTGCACAAACGAATCATTTTACAGCTGTTTTATTGTGAAAAATTGAACTAAAAATTTTAAAAAGATGACAACAGTGGAGATAAATGTGATGACTTTGAATACAAACACTTGATCAATTTGATTTGAGATGATTTGATGAATGGATGATGTGTGAGCTGACCTGTTGGCAGGAGGTCTGGCTGCGGAGTTGCTCCTGCTGACGGAGGTGGAGGACGGAGGAAGAACAGGAGGTTTGGACCAGTTGGGAGGATCCGGAGTGTCCGTCTGAGGCCTAAACGCACAAAAAAAATGACAGGTTAAGTTCATATGTTTTTATGTCTATCTCAATATAACACTCTAGAGTTCATCTAACCTCCTCTGTGGCCGAGCTCTTGATGATGTGCTGCTGACTATGTTTAATATATTAAAGCTGAAGAGGAGCGGGGTGCATACAAGACAGTGTCATCTGCATATAAATAGATACTATGAATTTCCATGGTCATTACATAGGAAATGAGAAACCTGGAAATGGTTGGGAATTTAATGAATGTTTCAGAAAAGTTCTGAATATAAATTGTTTTGGCTGTTGTTTAAAATATGTACATGATAATCCAAAAACATGTCAATGTAACACAGAATATGTTCTTGTATTATTACTACAGTGGGACATCTTAAGCAATAAAAATTTGGATTTAGCTGTTTATTTAAGAGACCGGTATTATTTTTGCTTTTGTATATTTACCATTGCTCTTTAATGAGGCAAGAGTATTTCTCATTCAATTACTCTGTCAATCAATGGATTCATCGGTATAATATTCAATTACTAAATTAATAGTTCCAGCCATAATCCAGACACACATCAAATTGCACTGACATCTACATGATCATTGGTTTACTCTCACCCAAAAGAGGCACAGAGTTGATGATTTGCTATTGTTGGCATATGCAGCTAGTTAGCAGCAGGAATGTCTAACGAGCAAGTGAAGTTAGCAAACACTGGCTTATCTACAAATGCCTGGGAAGTGTGTGTTTAATAATGTATAGCTGCACACTAAAAAAAGCCTATACACTTTAGACTACTTAAATAAAGTCTTGGAAATGGTGTAAATATTTATATATATATAAAATGTGCAGGAGTCCTATATGTCAAGTGTAAATAGTGAAGGACCCAGGACAGAGCCTTGTGGTACCCCCTTTGTTTATCCTAAATGAGTATGATGAACAGCATTTACCTCCAAGGCGGCGTCCCCCCCTGTAAGAAACACAGAAATAACATTAACACAATAAAAACTAAAAGTCAAACTATTCTTTTAAAAAAACTACAAGGTTTCAGTGTCTGTCATATGTCCTCCTGTTGGTCCCTTTTTGTTTTCAGTTTTCTTTGTCACTCATGTGGTCAGTTTGCAGATCAGTTTTGAAATATTTACATGGATCCACCTGAAAACTGCCAGAGTATGTACGGTCATGAAAAACCTATAAAGGTCATGGATTATGAAAATAGCTGTTTCACAAGTCCTGGAAAAATTTTAAAAGATAATAAACACAGAAAGTTTTGTCATGGAAATTTGCTTCAAAAGTACTTGTATAACAGAATACGCTAGCTGCAACTGCAGTGCTTCCCTCTCATCCACCATCAAACAAGAGACCATTTCAGGTGCTGTGCCCAGACACAAAGCACAAACTGCAGAGGTACCACGGGCGCTATAGGTGGCTAACTCTCACTCACGTTATTCCCACAAGCCATATGAAAGCATGTGCAGCTTTATCAGGTCATGGTTTCACCAACAGCCAGATAGCTCCCAGGTTTGTATGCATTTTTTTATTTACAGTATATGTACTTTTGGACTGGCTCCATATTTTAAGTGACTGATTGATAAATTTTGACGTGGATTTTTAGGGCCTGAGCACTGAACAGTGTGAGGAGGTGTAGTGTAAAAGTCAAAACCCTCACCCTCATCAGGTGCTAGGACCACACATGTCAATGTGTAAACTTCTACAAAAACCTAATACTGCATTTATACATATATGCAATGTAACTGTGTGAACTCTTAGTGACATCTCAGTTGTGAACTCTTATTGACTCATATATGCAATGTAACTGTGTGAACTCTTAGTGACATCTCAGTTGTGAACTCTTATTGACTCATATGACTTATCACGCGCTGTGTAATGATATAATGCATCAACCTACACTCACATAATGTTGTGAACTTACAGTGACACTCATACAAGTTACCACGCGCTGTGTGAAAGAAGAGAGAACACTCACTTGATTGTACTGTCTAATGCATTTAAGAATTATATTACACTCACTTGATTGTATGACCTAATGCACTTAAGAGTTATATTATACAGGAAAGATCACACACACACTCAAATGATTGTATTACGGAAGCACGAGGGACTGTAGCATGAGAGTCCCCAGAGATCACATGTTTTTAAAAAATAGAGTGAGAGCGAGTCCGGAAATACTGGTGGCAGATTCCAGTTTGAGCCAGAACATAGGCAAAGTCTGCCACCAGTAGAAACGGATCGAAATGGGAAGGACTACAGAAATGGGTGGAGATCTCTTCGACCTCCACCAGCATATAAGCCAGAGAACTGAAAGCAGAAGTCAGTCGTCCTCCGGAGGTTGACTCATGAGTTTGTCTGTGTTGTTGCCTGTAAACACAATAAACTCGATTGCATCAGATTCTGCCTCTCTCCAGTGCCTTCTTAAGTACCTGCCAGCCGAACCTAAGATACTGAATTGACAACAGAAGACTTTTTAGAAGAAACAAGGAGGACAGGATCGGGAGCCGCCAGGCCCATTTCCAGGCACCGATTTGTGTCACTTCAGAGGACCCTGTTGAAACTGAAGGAATTATTTTTCTCTCACATAAATCATATTTCCAGGGGGCTAAAGATGCTTGAAAACTCACACATAACAGAACTGCTGAAAATTTTCATATTTTTCATATTTTACAAATCCCGTGCTTGGGTTTAAAAAAAAATATGGTTCAGTAGCACCCCCTATAAAACTTCAATGAGGTAGCCTCCATGGTATGTTTAATCCACAAAATTAAGAGGCACATGTGACCTCTCCAAGACATAAAATAGCCTCTTGGAGCCATATCCTAGACCCAACAGAAAGTCGGCCATTTTGAATTTACTGTGCAATTGTTGTGCATTTTTGGCCATTTACAGAGGTCATACTTTAACGAACTCTTCCTAGAGAGTTAATGTGATTGTATATTATAATAAAAAATAAAAAATATTAAAAAAATATATATATATTTTGTGATAGTTATAGTGCTACCTGTAGTAAAGATTCCTATTTCCTTTATTTTGACACTTCCTTTACTTCGCTTCCTTTCCTCCCCTTTCCTCAGCACTGATTGGTTACTTTGACTCTTTGTTCACTCCTCATTAATCTGATGGAGTTCATCTGCTCAGCACTGTTTAAACCCTTGCACCCTGTCACTCCTTTCTTCGGCCTAATTCCAATCCGGCCCCTAAAGACTCAAGCCCTGAACCCTCACTGACTTAACTGACGTCAGCTGTAAGTGATTGAGTGTGAGAGTCTGAAAGGGCTCCGGGTGCTACAAATAGGAATGGGACAGCACTTATCCCCCTCTCTACAAAATGTTGTTAACATTGGCGGCTCTGGGCGTGATCATTTATCGGTTATTGTCAGCATATATTCCACACACAAAGAATATATATCTATATATATCTATAGATAGATAGATAGATAAATAGATCTATATATATATATATTCTTTGTGTGTGGAATATAACCACTGGTATTCCTCTGACCTCATGTGTGTTTATGTACCATCTTAAATCCTTGTTAATGTAATGTTTCATTGTTTATCTATCTGTTTTTTCGCTCTCCTTCCATAACGTTACCGTTTGCATATCTGCCGACCGTGTTTTCGTTTTTTTTTTTTATATAACACTTCCGGTGTTCCGAGGGCAACCCCTGTATTTGACGTCACAACGCTATGAACTCTGGGTAATTTCCTTACCATAAGTCCGCATCGATGCTGACCTACGGTAAGGGGGCATAAAGGGCTCACTCACTGACTCACTGACTTGACGATTTGACAATGGGACAGCCCTCACACACTCACACACTTCACATGAACGCGCCTCTAAGTCAGTGAGTCTGTAAGGGATCGGATTGGAATTGGGCCTTCATCATCACATGGCGCGGCAGTGCTGTTAAGCAGAGTTTCTTTCTCTTTAGTTTACCATGATTAGTTTAACTGAGAGCATTATTTATCCTCACACCACCTACTGGCAACAGGAAATTACATGTTTTATACTTTGATGTGCTCAGAGTAAATTTTACACATAGACGTTTCAGAGAACACATAATGGTCATGAAAGTCTGCCTCAAAGTCGTGGTGGAAATTTATGGGTCAAAATGTGTGAACCCTGAACTGTGGAGTGTTGTTGTATTAAGATAATTTAAAAAGCAGGACTCACCCTTTCCACTGTGTTGCGATTAGTTCCTGTGGAGAAAAGTAAACGCCATCATGATTAAAATATCAGATTAATAAATTCATAGTCATTATCGATCGATCACAATTAATTTAATACAATCTTTTTTTGTTACATTATCTTTGTGTGTTTTTTCAGGGAAGCCGGCTGCAAAGAAAATCAATTATGAAGCTGGTAAAACAAAGCACAGTAAAATAAAGATGACAATAATAAAACTTGTTGAGTTGGATATTTAATTTTAAACTTCGTTTTTCCTCTTTTTGCATGTTGTTGCAACGAGCTACCATTATCTGTGCATCAAAATGAAACAATGACTCTGAAATTCAGCTGTCAGCGGGTCCCTAAATGCACCAAAAGTGTAAGTTACAAAGTTTTTTTAAATATATATATATTTGGTGAGCCTATGATGTCAGTGTTAACAGTGATGTTTTTCCTTTCTGCAGATTATTTTTCTTACAAATTGGAGTAAAACCAAAGAAATCAATGGTGGTGTCGTCCTTTAAAAGAGGAACATGTTGGGTTCAGGATTACCTCTGACGGGGGACGGGTTGGATCCTGAACTTCTGCCTGGTTTGTTTTCACGAAAGATCTGCGGTGGCCCTGGAGGAACTGAACACAACAACAGAATCAAAGTATACCGAAAGATCTGTGAGCACTTCCTGTTTGCAGTCAAGGCTATTCAAGAGAAGGCTGAGACACGGGGTCAAACATGGGGGGATTGCACATACGCATTGTAACTTGAGCTGCAATGCTAGAGGGTGACAGCAGGGGTGCTAGATAAAAAGAGCAGGATCCGCTCAGGCGATCAAGGAGTGCGCTTGGTGTGGTCTGCTTGGACTTTTGGACGGCAGCTGTCTGAAGTTGTCGGAATTGCATCTCTGTCATTCTCACCCACAACGCAGGCCACCAGTAACAGTCCAATAATAAGCTGTGAAAATGACATGCATGCACATCCCCCTTTTTCCGCAGTCTCACGCCATCTACTGAGCCTTTGAGGAAGTGCAGACCAGATTTTACTGCGCATGTGCAATCCCCCCATGTTTGACCCTGTGTCTCAGCCTTCTCTTGAATAGCCTTGTTTGCAGTGTAGCCGTGGATGTACAGACAGCTATCACTGGGTCACTGTGACACTGAAGAAAACGTTTTTCTCAGGTGAGTTCTGCATCCTTCTTTTTCTCTGATTCCTAAGCTGATTTATGGACTTTCATTCTGGATGGACATCGGAGATAAATGAAGGATATTAACATGTCTCATGTCAGTGTGTTCACATTTATTGAGTTATGACAACAAGACAGAGGGAGATTTAAACGATGCTCACATTTTCTCCCCCCGCAGTGTGGAGAGTGGTCTCTTCTAGAGGACAGTGACTCTCCCGGCTGCGCACACACACACACACACACACACACACAGGTTTAGTTAACGAAACTGATATCACCAATTCAAATATGTTTGAAATTATTACTTGAGTGTTAAATGAGACTCACCATGCGGGGAGAGGGTGCAGAGAGGGTGGAGGCTGGGGGGCGGGGACACACAGCAGGGGGCGGGCCTCGGGATGACACATGGTTATCTACACACACACACATACAACAAAAGTTTGCTGTTTTATTAATGTGTTATGGTTATCTCATCGTAACTCTTAAAGAAAGTGGAAATAACATTTCACTTTTTTAAATAACCTCTGAGAAAAATAGTTTTAACAAGTTCCTTACAATTAAGTATTAAAGATATTATTAGAATTAAGTCATAATATTTCAAGTAAAGGAAGTCATGATATTATGAAAATAAGGATGTAATTTGTGAAAATAAGGTCATAATGTAAGTTTTAATGTCAAGAGATTAAAGTCATGATTTAATCAAGTAAATAAAAGTATCAAGTCATATTATTTCAAGAAAAAAGTCACAGTGTAATGCAATTGAAGTCATAATTTCATGAAAATAAAGTCAATATTTCAAGAAAAAAATTATTTACAAAAATAAAGTCAAAATTTGATGAGAATAAAGTCATATTTCAAGAGAGAAGTAGTATTATTTTAAGAATAAAATCAGAATTCCATAAGAATCACATCATAATATTTCCAGAAAAAAATTGTAATACTACAAGAATATAGTCCCAATTTTTTTTAGATTAAAGTCACAATATTTTAAAAATGTAATAGTAAAGTCAGAATTTAATAAGAATAAAGTTAGAATATATTAAATAAAAAAAAGTCATATTACAAGAATGAAGTTGAAATTTCATCAGAATTAAGTCAGAATTTTTAAGAAAAAAACTGTCATATTACAATATAGTCAAAATTTTATGAGAAGTCATTATATTTTTACAAAATCGTAATATTAAAGTCAGAATTTAATAAGAGTAAACATAATATTTTTAGGAAAAAATGTCATATGATGAGAAAGAAATTGAAATTTAATCAGAATAAAGTCATATTATTTCAAGAAAAAAGTTGTAATATTACATGCATTGTAAGAAAAAAGTGAAAAAAAATTCAAAAATTGTAATTTACATTTAGATTTCATCAAAATAAAGTAATATTATTATTTCAAGAAAAAAAACATAATTTACAATAATTAAATTAATTCTGAGAACAAAGTCATAATATTGAAAAAAACACATAATATTAAGTCAAAATTTAAAAAGAATTATATATATATATATATATATATATATATATATATATATATATACATATATATCATGATTTTTTTCTCAAAATATTATTTGTGTGTGTGTATATATATATATATATACATATGTGTGTGTGTGTGTGTGTGTGTAATATTTTGAGAAGAAAATCATGATATTATGAGGATGAGGTGGTAATTTCATAAGAATAAAGTCATAATATTTCAGGAGAGAAGTAATAATATTATGAGAACAAAGTTAGAATTTAATAAAGATAAGTTATAATATTTTAAGAAAAAAATCATAATATTACGAGACTAAAGTTGAAATTTCATAAGAATAAAGTCATTATTTAAAGATACAATCAAGATATATTTTAAAACATTTTGAGAAATAAAAGCTGTAATTTTACAGGAAGTTTTAATAATTTAAGAGAGTTGTAATATTATGAGAATAAAATGCAGATTTTAATTCCGTGTTGATGTAAACAGGTAACAGCAGTCTGTCTTTTATGTGTCAGATGAATGATGATGACCTAAAGTTACGACTTTCTTCTTAATGGATTACAACATTTTATCTTGTAATATTTTGACTTAATTTTGGTTCTAATCACAGTCCTTAGTCTGTCGTACTTTCAAGTGCTTATGAACGAATTATTGTCTTTTGTTCAAGTATGAAGAATCTGTTAAACCTGAAAGATAAAAATATATGTTGTTTCTACCTCAGTGTCCTAATGTGACTGCAGCTAAAAGTTTAGAGGAGCTGCTCAACATGACTGTAGATTAAATATAAAATAATAAAATAACATAAAATATCACATTTCTTGACTTTAAAAGTCGAAAAACAACTGAAAAGTATTCTGTATGGAAAACATGTTTGTCTGTTTTCTGTTATCTACCGATATAATCACTGTCTCCAATGGGCAGGGTGGGGCACAGCTTGAGGGCCAGGTCCTCTGGAGGCTCGGTGGGTGGAGGCTCATAATCATTGGCACAGTCCTGGTCATCGTTTGGGGACTCGTAATCTCCTCCGCTGCCCTCCTCATCACCACTGTACGGACTCTCGTAGTCATCGTCAAATTCTTCATCATCCTGATGGAGCGAAGGACAGGCAGAGAAATGCAGCTGAATCAAAATCTGGTACCAAAAGGAACAACACCTCTAATACACCCTTTTACTGTTAGTAAACAGTATGATAAAAAAGGATAAGCGGTTATAGTCTCGCCACCAGACAATCAGAGATCTCCAGCTTCTGATAGTCTGGGAACACTCCTTTCTAAAGTGTGTTTAACACACCGACGAAAACGGCCGCCAACAAAGCAATGCCTCTTGCATTTTTGAAAAGGACACGCCCTCCCGGAAATGTGCGCTCCCCCTTTTCTCATCCGCAAGGAAACAAACACACAGAGAGCTTGAAAATGGATGCCGAGAGATTTAACTCCGTTTCATCAAACGTGTGCTCAGTCCACAACATTGTGGAAATGAAGGACTTACAGCGACTTGAGCCATTTTGTACCGCTACACGTGTTTCTAGTCGGACTATGTTCACGAGCACAAGAGTTCAGCGAGCCACCGAAGGACCGCCCTGCGGATTTACTATTGGTTCTGCAACGTAGGGAGTTTTTTTAAACTCTGAAATTGTATCCGCCCATCAAAACACAACATCAGGGAGAAAGTCATCAGTCTTTAGTTAAGCAAAGTGTCTAAAGACAGACTTGTGAGTCTAAAGCGGTTATGGAAAAGAATGAATGGATAACTAACAAGCTGGCTTGTTTTCGACAATGGAGGATGATGATATCAGAGCACACGTGGGCCGTTTGTAAATTCGGAGCGCTGTCAGAATGTTCTGTTTGGTTATCCAGAGAACATCAGAGCACCAAGCGGAGTAAATGTGTGATTAAGTTAACCATTCGTCTTTTCATATAGAAATATAACGCGTGTGGGCGGGGCATTAGCACAAACTGCGAGCAGCAGCAGCAACCCACCGTCCGACACCAGAACACCTTGAGGACGAAAACGCAAGGTTCGGCGGGGATGGAGCACCTGCCGCAACAAGCAACATGCCGTCTACTGTCATTTTTACTTAACCAGTGGACTTCACTACAAGCTGATTGGCTGTTGAAACAGGTGATGTCCTTTAAAACCAGCTGCCGGCCATTTGACCAGCTGAGTTGCAGGTGACACCATCAGCCAGTTTGAGTTGAGCTCAGACTAGTCAGTTCACACTGCTGCTACTTTTGTCCACAAAAAAACGGTTTAGTCTCGTCACAAAGCTCTGGTCTGAACTTGGCTTTAGAGACACAAAAGCTCTTAATTTCACAGTGGGGTATTTAAGATGTATTTCATGTTGTATAACAAAACTTGAAAGTCTCTTTAGCTTTTGTAACCACGGACCTTATTTATCAAACCAAAACCCACTTCAAGATGAGGGAACAGGAAGTGCTAACATGCTAACTCATTTCCAGGTTTTAAGACTCATTCCTGTACCACTCTATATTTAAGCAGTTTCTGGTGCACCTATATATATTTGGGGAGTAGTAAATAACAGTATCGTCTGCATACAGTGTGATTCTACATTGTGTCAACTTAATCTCAGATTGAGCTCATTTCTGCATTCCTGAGGCACTCTATTACAGCTGCTATGGAAATTTTATACCACTGAAATAAAATATTGAAACAAAAACTGATACCATTAGACAACTTATTCTACTGAAATGTTTGTAACTTGTGAATAAAAATGATTTGATTACTTTCCTAATTTAAAAAACAAGATGATGAACCATAAGACTTACAAACTCGTCTTCACCCCAGCCCTGAACATCAGCAGCCACATCTGCAGAGGAGAAAGCAGCATACAGCTGAATATACTAATATCTTCACATTCATATACATTTCAACTTAAATTAAACTTTATTGATCCCCAGAGGAGAATTTCAGGACAGAAATAAGTACAGATACATAAAAAGCAACAACAACTGAGTAATAAAAAAAACAAATAATCAGACATTTATAAAATTAGGTAAGAATATAACATTGAAAATAAACAAAATACCAGTACTCAGCATGAGAAATTGATTGATATATCAATGAAAGTAAAGTTCCTACCTGGTTCATGATATTTGGGCGTTGGTCTGTGACGGGAAGAAAGAGAATTGTATTATTGTTATTATTATTAAATTGGCAAAAGTTCACCTAATACTTACAAGTATTTTATTTTAAACCCTTTACTTGTGTTCCTATAATATCTAAGTCTTGACATACATGGTACAGTTTAGTAACTACTTAAAGGGATGGCTCTAATTTTTGTATTGGGGTTGTATGGGGTATTTATCAGTTGTCAGTATATTACATACAGTACATGTCAGTCCGCAAACCCCAGTTTAGAGAAGCAGGCTGAAGACACCTAAAAAAGTCCCACCTAAAAAAATTAATATCAGCTTAAGAGTACGCTATATAAAGAGTATTTTCAGTCCTTTATATTGCCGTCAGACTGCCTGTTTCAATTGGGAAGCCATAAATGACTTCAGTTCCCCATCTATGCTCTCGTCAAAGCCACCAGACTCCACTGACAAAAACAATGATTTTAGCTTGCTGCACAATCGATCGGCAACAGCGAGGATTTTGATTAGGCAGCAAGTAAGATTGAAGTTATTGAAAATAGGGAATAAAATGTTGAACGACTATATTTTTCTGTACAGAGTTGTATCAATGCTAATAGTTTAGTTTGCGTCCTAAATGCCTATGTGAACTGTAACGTTGTTAGCTGGTGGTGCAGCCAGTCAGAGAGCTAGCACTAGCTACTGTAGCTAGCTATTAGCTAATAGGTCTTATAAAGCTTGCTGAGGCAGAGATAAGGTGCTGTCATGTTGTCATAACAGTTGCCTTTAGCTAGTAATAAATCTGTTTTGGTATTTAACGTTAGAAATAACTGTTGCAAACTCCTAGGTAAGGTTTTTAACGTTAGAAATAACTGTTGCAAACTCCTAGGTAAGGTTTTAGCAATGACTAGGTTCACTCGCCCACTGAATTGCGTCTGGTAGACGTCTGGTTTGTTTATGCATTTCAATTGATGTCTGTGACTGCAGAATAACTAGTCCAACGTACTTATGTTCATATTACATAGGCTACACAGAATAGGCTGTAGGCTACACGGAAAAGAGTGTTTCTGTCTGCAAGTAGTTTGATATTGTCAATCATTTCCCTTTTATGATAGGTGGTGAGTGGAGGGTAAAAAATGGACATTCGACATTTTTTTGCCAAAGTAGCAGAAAGGAAACATCAGGAGAGGCAGGGGTCTGGGGGTGAGATTAGAGTCTGACTCATATATGAGTCTGACTATATCATCTGTAGGCCAAATGCATCAGTTCAGGAAGCTGATTAAAGAAACAGTCATCAAGATCATCTGAGCAGTAGCTCAAAACAGTATGCACGCAACTTAGTGCTGAAATTCTTTTTACTTTTGTCCATGACGATGACAAGCTAAAAATAGATATTGATAATAAAAACTGAGATGAAATCTATGTTTCATTTTTGTTGATGAGATGTGACTAAAACGTTCTTGACTATCGGACATTGAAAGCAGAAAGCGGTCGTGCTTGTAATTATCTTCAGATGTAGCATGAGTGACAGGTCTGGTAAACCCCAGAAAATAGTCTGCACCGGGATGGTTTAGTAGCCAGCAGAAACAGTCAGAGAGGAGCAATGTCAGCCGTTGGTGCAAGTTGTGAGCTGTAATTCAGCAGTAAATAATCAGCCGTGTGTGTCTGACTGTGGATGGTGGAGCAGCTGAATGGATGCACTAATCCATGTAAAAACAAGATGGCAGCCATCTCTGCCAAGTCAGTCTGCAGCCAATCCCGACACAAAAGTGGACAAGGTCCACAAGGTCTAGTTGAAAAATGTTTATTTATGATTAATAATGTTTAAAGTTTGATATGGCAAAAAATTTGACACATTTTATCAACAGTAACAAGCTAAGACGTTGTTAATTAGAAAGTACTGTCTGAGGACATTGGGACTTTATTATTGTCTTGTTTGAGGACATTGGGACTTAAAGGCGCTGTATGTAAGAATGTGGCCAAAACGGTTACTGCACTCAAATTCAAAATACTGCCGCGAGTCGTGTCTGCCCCCCCTCCCCTACAGATTCGAGGTTGCTGGACAGCGGCACGCTGGAGACTGATTTGTTTGCCCACGGGCGGCTGCCATGGCAGGGCTGTGTCGCTGCGTCCTTGATCTTCGGTTTTCCAGCGGACCATTCGACCAAGTCCAGCTTCTCTGCTGCTAAAGCTGCTGCCGGGATACAGCTGAGGAGCCGGCTGCTAATGCTATGTACCGGGACACTGCTAATGCTGCTTGCCGTGCTGCTGTAGCTCAGTTGTAACTATAACTGATGCTGAGACTCTACTGACTGCGTGACTGGTAGACGGCGGTGGGTGGCGCAACAGGCCAAAACACAAATTCAAAACATAAACATGATTTGCAGACCGTAAAATATTTTTTTAAATGCGAATATTCTGGCCGTACTATTGTTGTCGGTGAGATCAGTATATAGTTTTTAGGTGAGACTTTATTTCAGGTTTCTAAAACACATTTTGTCGCTGACCCCTCCACAGCAGCAGGTTGTTTAGCTTCCATGTCAGACTCCGGCTGCTTCTCCAAACTGAGGACGTGCTGACCAGCATTTACTGTATGTAATAAACTGTCTCCTGATACAACCCCTCTTTAAAAAACTGAACTATCCCTTTGAATTACTACAGTCTATAAATTCATACTAGATTTACATTTTATTCTTTCCTTCTGTTCTAATTTAAATATTTGAATATTTCTTTCTACATGCTGTCTGTGTTTTTAGTGCGGAGGCTGCAGCTGTATTCAACGTGTGACAAAAAAGCTAAACCTTCAACTGAATGTATTCTGCAACAAATATTTTCTCTCAGAGTTTTACATGTTATTTCAAAGACTAAATAACGAAGTACACCGAAACACAAAGATCAATATTCTATATTTAAGAGAAAGAGAAAAAAAAAATTATTAACATGTTCTTACTTTTTACCAAACAGGCCTCTCTTCTCCTCCTTCTTGCTGATTTCAGTGCTGATCTTAGAGATCATCCTGAGGAGACACAGACACATAAAGTTTATCCAAACTGTTCTTCATCAGTAATGATGTGATGAGCTGCTCCAGCCACTTTTCACTTTTGGATTTATCACAGTTAAGTCAAACACTCTGCTGTTTATTCCTGTCTGTATTCTGAAGGTTTTTAGAGAGAAGTTTTAACTAAAGACTGATTTATAAAACATTTATTCCTAAAAAACATTGAGAAAATGTTTTTTTTTTGTTTATTTGTTTTTTCGTAGCTGTTGACAGTATTTTCTAAAAAACAGATCCAAATCCACTGTGTAAAAACATTTGACAAAGTAAAACAAGTATTTTGAACCTGGTTTTATCCACTGTTCAGATTTCTGTTCTGGAAATTCTGCCAAATCAGCGCATATTTAACAAGATAATGCTTCATTTGCACATTCAAACATAAAATTTAAGAAAACTTGTGATGTAAAAAAGAATTGTCTAAATGTAAAAAATGAACTGAGGAAGTTAAGTGGTGATATCTATCCAGCTTATTCCTGAGGGCGCTACTATAGTTTAAATGTTCTAAACATCATAAGACATCAGAAATGTTCTTGCTTACAGGACATTTTGTAACGCACATTTGACTCATTCAGACATTATATTTTTACATGTTAACACTATCCCCGTCATTGCCAAGATTTTCTGTCATTTATGACAGAACGCTTCCCCGCCATTAGCAAGATATTCTAGCAATCCGTGTTTTTTTACTGTTATAAGGTAGTTGGCGCTGTTAAACATCTTGTGACATAGAAGAGCACTGCTGTGTCCAAAAACAAACAAAGAGGAAGATCCGGTGGAAACCAGAAGATGATGTTTACAGAAATGTAGTTGCTTGTAAACCCTCTCAAAATGACAGCATCGACGGAAAAGTTTACGGTTGTATCAAGCGGTGGAGATGTTGATGGACTCAGACTCTGACACTTCCTGTTTTGATCAACATTCTGAATCTGATTTGGACGAAGAAGCAAATGAGTTTGGTGGGACGAAACGGGATCTCCATGATGGTGACAGTGACACATGGACAAGACAACCACAGAGGAGACAAAGACAACAGAACACTGAATGTGACAACGTGTTCCACTATACCTCAAATAGAATGTTAGTTTTCATTAGTATTATTATTATATTACTGTTACTATTAATATTATCATCAATATTATTATTACTACTATTATTATTGTTGTTTTTATTAGTATTGTTATCGGAATAATAATAATTACTTTTATTGTTATTTATACAGTTCAAATTGACATGAGGAAATGAGAAAAAAAAAAACAAATGTAAATGTGAAATTCATTTTTAATTTGAAAATGCGTGTCTTTGAAAAAAATAAAATTTTCTCAGTTTTTTGTCCGAATTTTTTATTTTTTATTTTTTTAAAAAATTATGAAAATGCACAAATTCAAGTGTTTATAAAAAAGTAATGGAATAAAACAGAATAAAATGTTTTTGTGTATAAAAACAGAGGGTCTTTTTTTTAGTTTCATGTATATACTGATTACATATTCAAAGAACAAATTATTCTGTGGGTCGTGAAAGATCAGTGAATATGATCAAAAATGTTGGCGGTGGCTGGCAAAAATGATGAAATATTAATAATAAATATGTATAATAAATAAAGATATACATATATATAATAAAAATATATAATACTACAATAAATACGTTTATTTGTGTGTTTATGGATTGAAACTTTGCTGTGGTTTCTTCTGGTGTTTTAATTAAGAATTAGGTCAGTGTTTGATATATCAGTCCCATCTCCACAGACCGACGTCCACAGCTCCACGCAGACACCTGTGGGAGTGTTTCGGTAACAGTGACTCAGCAGCTGCTCTGTACTCACGGAGCATGAAGTTTGGGGAATTTCTGGAGGTCGTTCTCACTCAGGTTCTACAAAACGAGAAGACAGTGTGAGGATGTGAGGATGTGAGGACATTGTGAGGACGTTGAGGTCAACAGGACAAAACAGGACTTTTATCCTTATGAGGACATTTTAGTCTTATTGAGGACAAAAGCAGCTTAAATATGTCTCGGAGAAGATGAGGAGGCAAAGAGGACATTCTTCTGTCCTTTTCACCTACCCCTTACCTCCTCCTTTCCTCCTCTTCATCCTTTTGTCCTTCTCCACCTCATCCTTTCCTTATACCCTTCTCCACTTTCTCTTTATCTCCTTCTCCTCTTTCCTTCCTTTTATACCATCTCCTTGCTCCCTCCTTTCCTTTCTTACATCCTTCTGTCCTTCTCTATCTGCTCCTTCCCTTATATCTTTCTCCTCCTTCTCCTTACCTCCTCCTCCACCTCTTCCATTCCTTTTCTACCATCTCCTTACTTCATCCTTTCTTCCCCTACAGCCTTCTGTCCTTCTCCACCTCCTCCTTTCCTTATAACCTTCTCCACTTTCTTTTAAACTTTCTCCTCCACCTCTTGTCCCTATTTGACAATCCCTTTACCTTCTTTGTTTATTCCCTACATACTTCCTACGTCCTTCTCCATCTCCTCCTTTCATTTTGACCTTTTCAACCTCTTCTTTACCTCCTCCTTGATATCTTTTCTACCATCTCCTTACCTCCTCATTACCTTCCCTACATCCTTCTGTCCTTCCTTACCTCCTCCTTTCCTTTTAACCTTCTCCACCTTGTTTTTACCTCCTCCACCACCTCTTTCCTTCCTTCTCTACCATTACCTTACCTCCTACTTTCCTTCCCTACATCCTTCTGTCCTCCTCTGACATATTCTTTCCCTCCTCACCCCCTCTTTCCTTCTTCCTTCCCTCCTCCTCTATGTCCTCCTCCCATCTTCTCTCACCCTCCCTTTTCAACATCTCCTTACCTCCTCCTTCCTCTCAAACTCTTGACTCCTCCACCCCCTCCTTTACCTCCTCTTGTCTTTTCTTGCCTCCATCTTATCACCTCCTCTCAGCTGACGGGACAATTTCACTAAAGGTTTGTAAATTTAAATGAACTCACCACAAATCTGGAGCCGCTGATGGAGTGCTTCAGCACCACCTTATCACAGCCAGACAGACTCATCTGCAAACACACATCACAGACATCAGTGACGTAGTTCACACAGTGTCAGTGCAGGTGGAGGCAGCCGGAGCTGAACCCACAACCTCAGTGACATCATCTCAACAAGTCCTCCAACCCCAATGAGCACAGAGGGTGTTTGTCTCTACGCTCTGATACAACCCACAGGAGTGTTTCCTCAGGTTAGCACCAGCACAGTTTAGGAGAAGAATTATGTTTGCTGCAGAAACTTAAGTCAGTAACCGAAGTTTGATTTCCTCGTGTGTCCTGATGATGCAGGATAACAAACATCAAAACTGTCCAATCAGTGAGTTACCTGTCAGTCGGCAGAGCTTCATGTTTACTCCTCTTGGTTCGTTTGTCAGTGTGAACAGAAACTGAGAAAGCTGTGAGAAAACTGCTCTTGATTGGTCAGAATTTCTATGTGTGAAAAATCCAGGAAGTAAACCAAACGTTGAAGAAGAGTACACTTGCAAGATAAATGTGACACTTTCTAATGTCACAATGGAGGGACAACTACGCAGGTTGATTTTAGCGCTGCTCATCGTGGACTATATTGCTGTCATTGTTCATTTCAGTCAAACCATACAGTTTGAAAACGAGGCGCGGCTCCAACTAGAAAACAATGTTTTGATGCATTGGATGTGCTGAATGTGCATATTAAGGCAGTACAGGAGGAGGTGCACATTAATAATCCTCCAGGACTGTAACATGCTCATGTTTAACCCAAACAATGTGTCATGTGACTGCAGTTGGTTCAGATCCAGGTCGGAACACGTTCTCACCACAAACCAACCGCACCAGAGTTCGTTTGTAACCAGACTGAGACCACCTCTTCAAGAAGGTCTTGGTCGAGCTCAGTCTCACTCTGAAGTCGTTGAAATCTGGCACTTGGGCAGTGACTTGCGGCGTCAGAAACCAATGAAAAAGGTGTCCTTTAACGTCAGCATGATACGTGGCTGGTTGCCGTTATAGTTTAATGGCGCCTGGCAGCGTCAGGTGGAAATTCGGCGGGACAAAGACATAAGTTAAGGCGGTAAAAGTCCCATTGGGGCAGGCAGGAGGGGCGATGGATAGGTCCAACAAGCATTGACTTTCATTCGAGAGAGCAATGTTTGCGTCCTGTAAGATTATAAAGCCAAACCCTGTTCTTTTTGTCCTAAACCTAACCATGTGCTTTTGTTGCTGAAGGAAAAAAATGTCCATTTGCGGTGTTGTACCGATGTAGTGCTTTTATTTTTAAAGAGACTGTATGTAAATGTTAAATTTCCTGTGAAAACAGAAGTGTATTTTGAAAACAGACAATGCATGTAACAGGCTGAAGTTGACACGGCGTCCTAGAACGTCAACAACCAACACACCTAGGGTACCTTGGACGTCATATGTGGACGTGGAAAGTCCACAACCAAATATCAGTATATGACAAGGTCAGAGTGAGAGTGTGTTGGCGGTGCGCCTTCTTGCAACCTGCAATGCTTTCTGTGTGATCAAGGCCGTGGTCTGTATCAACATGATATTCTTGTGTCTGTTAACTGGGTGTAAACCAGTTTATACTGGAAGGTGACACAGCTAATAAGCTACGATAGTTTCCTTCATTTTGGATTTTCCGGCTCTCCGTCCACTCAGAGGTCAGCTCTGTCAGGACGGCTTGTTGCTGGTCAACGGTGTGAGTTTGTGAGTCAGAGTTGGATTTGATGCAGTCGTTGACTGCAGCGACTGCATCAAAATAAACTGATTTAAACACAAACTGTCATTTTACTGCAAGTTTCAAGTGTCACTGAAACAATGTCTGTGCACAGGAATGTAAAGAGAGCATGATCGGAGGTCTCACCCTCTTCAGGTAGTCTGCCAGCTGCTGTGGGCTCCACCCCGTCACCTCCGCCCTGGACGGCACTCGATCAGAGCTCATCCTGTGTCCTCAACGTAAAGTCAAACCAAAGACCGTTAACGAGAGGAGACCATCTGAGTGGATCACCTAAAGACAAGTCTTTTATTTCCCAGTCCTGCTGCTCTTCTTCAGTCAGAGGTTTACAGGCCTCGCTCCCTCCTCTGCCGCTCTTTCCTGCGAAACGCAAAACCAAACTTTTCTCGATGATTCTCAGAAAATCAAATAACTGCCACAAAGTTTTACTTCCTCAAAAAAAGTGACCCGCCGCTTTCTGTGTCTGCAAGGGTCTTTCCACGAGCAGAAACCTGAGAGAAGAAAGCAGAAAGCAGGCGGACATGTCACTGAGGAACCAAAATGGCTTCCTTCTTTCTCTCTCTCTCTCGCTCCCACTCTTTCTGTGTCTACGTCTCTCTATCTCTTTGCCTCTCTTTCCTCCTCCCCCTCCCTCCCTCCCTCCCTCCCTCCATCTCAGAGGAAGTGACTGTGCAGAGGGGGGGATGAAGGCAACATCCTCCTCCTCCCCCAGTCTGACCACAGAGCGGAACAGATGCTGCAGTTGCACCCACTCGATGCAGCTGAAAAGAAACATGACGACGACGCACTGTTTAAAAAAAACACCAGAAGAAGAAGGAAATGACAGACTCTGGATCAGTTTCATAGTTCAGTCTGAGTGTCTGCATCGTAACATCCTTTAAAGACTGAACATTTGACAGATGGTGGAAAGTAACTAAGTACTTGTACTTGAGTCATTCTTCGTCTGCTGCGCCACATTTATCTGACAGCTCCAGTAACTTTACTAATATAACATGACGAGTTTATAACCAGCTGCAAAAAAAAAAACACATTAAGTTTTCTCCTTATGTATGACACTTAAGGCTTAATTTTTCCTTAGCTGAGAGACTTACACAGTTGCATAGAATCTCTTAAAAGGTTTCCTTATTGAAGGAAACACGTTAACTTATTTACTGACTTCATTACAGAACACAATGTCTGTTTCCATAGTTATGCGGATGACATGCAACTGTACATCTCAGCCGAACCAAACGATGCCGCAGCCATGAACTCCATCGCTGCCTGTGTTTTGGGAACAAATAAATGGATGAGCAAAAATTTCTTAAAGTTAAATGAACATAAAACTGAAATGTTACATGAAAAGTTACGTACTTAATGTTAAGTTACGTAGGTTAGGTAAGTAAAGTTAAGTTACACAGATTGGGTTTAGGAAAGTAAAGTTACGTACTTAACGTAAAGTTATGTACTTATTGTACAGGAACTAAGAAACAAGATCATATTTCTCCTGTTTTAGCTTCTCTGCACTGGCTCCCTGTAAAATCCAGAATTGAATTTAAAATCCTACTGTTAACTTATAAAGCTCTAAATGGTCAGGCTCCGTCATATCTTAGAGAGCTCATAGTGCCATATTATCCTACCAGAACACTGCGCTCTGAGAATG
>NC_065508.1:31317759-31351576 GCF_006386435.1 Epinephelus moara
CAGTTGCTCTTCCTGAGGTTTCTACCGCCATTTTTTTCCCCGTTAAAGGGGTTTTTGGGGAGTTTTTCCTGATCAGCTGTGAGGGTCCTAAGGACAGAGGGATGACGTATGCTGTAAAGCCCTGTGAGGCAAATTGTGATTTGTGATATTGGGCTTTATAAATAAAATTGATTGAAATTGATTGATCATAAAGTTACGTACTTAACGTAAAGTTATGCACTAAGTGTAAAGTTACATAGGTTAGGTTTACGAAGAGAAACATGACCGGGTGTCATGATGTGATATGCTTAACATAAAGTCACAAGCTTATTGCAAAGTTACATAGGTTAGATTGAAAACGTAAAGTTACGTAGCTTAAGTAAGAAAAGTAAAGTTACGTAGATTGGGTTTAAGAAAGTAATGTACCAAACAAAGGTTGGAAACAAAGTTGCGAAGGCCAGGTAAGAAATGTAAAGTTACATAGATTAGGTTAGAAACGTAAAGTTATATAGGTTAGGTTAGAAACATAAAGTTACGTAGGTCAGGTTAGAAACCTAAAGTTACCCAGGTTAGGTTAGAAACATGAAGTTGCCTAGGCTAGACGAGAAATGAAAAGTTACATAAGTTAGGTTAGAAATGTAAAAGTAGGTAGGTAAGGTATAGGAAACTGAAGTAACGTACTTTACGTAAAGTTATGTAGGTTAGTCTTTGAAAAGTAAAGTTACATAGATTAGGGAAGAAAAGTAAAGTTACCTATGTATGGTTTCGGGGGGAAAAACATGGTTGTTTGTCGCCATGTTATGTACGTTAAATCAAGTACTGAAGGTAAAGTTACATAGGTTAGGTTAAAAACGTAAAGCTACGTAGGTTAGGTTAGAAACATGAAGTTACGTAGTACTTTTGGCAATAAATAAATGGATGAGCAATCATTTCTTAAAGTTAAATGAAGACAAAACTGAAATATCACATAAAAAGTTACGTACCTGCGTGTCGGCCCTAAAACAAAAAAAGAAATGTTGCTTAATAATCAGGTTAATTTAACTCCCTGATTCAAATCCGATGTGACGAGTCTCGGTGTGATCCTTTATTCAGATCTAAGCTTCAAGTCCCACATTAACAAGGTGATGAAAACATTTTTCCAACTTCCAAACATTGCTAAGGTAAGGCTAAGGTATGAGCATGTCAAACTGAAAAAGATGAAGAGGAATTGGTTCATACTTTTATTTCAAGCTTACGCAACTACTGTAATGCACTTTTTACTGACAGACCTCAGCTGATTGAAAACTCTGCAGCTAGACTATGAACCAGAACCAAGAGGAGAGAGCACATCAGGCCAGTCTGAGCTGCTCTGCGCTGACTTCCTGTTACATTTACGATTGATTTTAAGCTCCTCCTACTTGTATACAAAGCTCTAAATGGGCTGGGACCGAGCTACATCGCTAACTCCCTTGTTAACTATTCGCCTCCAAGAACACTGTGATCATCTGCTGCTGGTTTATTGGAAGAAGATCAGGGACGCAGCTTTTGTCAGTGACGCACCAAAGCTATGGAACACACTACCTATAGATATCAAAGAAGCTGCTCGCTAAATATTTTTAAAAGAAAGTTAAAGACATTTCTGATCACTTTAGACTTTAACTCGCTCTGCCTTTACTGACACAGGTCTGTTTTATATCCATTGTCTATTTTCATGTGAAGCACTCAGAGCTTATACTACCCTTATTGTAAAGCCCTTCTTCCTCTTCCTCTTATTATTATCATTGTTATTATTACTGCATTGAAAGAGATTTTACAGCAGTACAAGTTTCCATAGAGATTGTTTGTTTGCTTGGACTCAGGCTTGTGGCGGCAGTTATCGTCTCACAAAGCTGGCTCATATTTAGATAGTGAAAAAAATGGCAGATGAGAAGAAGATAAGAAAATCATACTGGTCAGAAGAGGAAGAGATTAAACTTCTGGAAGAATACAATCATAGAGAGAACAAACTACAAAATAAATTTGATCCCCAGAGAACAGAAAACTATTGTTGGAAGAAACAACAATTATTAATTCAATCAAATCTAGTATAAAGTGTAAAATTAAAAGTGTATCCACTGGGTTCTCCTGGTCGCAGAACACTCTTCTCTGGCATGTTAGTTTTTTCATTTATCACCATAAACTCCATCATGTTGCAGTTAAGACAGAGTCAGAGGAATCGTAGGTATTTTTACCCTGCTTTAGTTGCTAAGGTCTTTCGTTCAATGGTTTAAGGATTCCTTAAGTATAAAACAAGACAAGGAGAAAACCATAAATACTTAACTGTACATTTTAAGGAACCCTTAAGGAGAAGACTTAGAGTGTTTTGTGCAACTAATTTCATAATTAGTAAACCTTAACTAGGACTTTATGAAAAAAATCTTAACTTAAGTTGTTTTGTGCGACTGGCCCCTGATGTTTCTTCATAATATCTGACTGTTGGTTGGACAAAACAAACACTGTGAAGGTGTCACTTTAGGCTCAGGGTTATTGTGACATCATAACCTTGTTGTGAGCAGAAACCAATTTCTTTTTACGAAGTACACCTGTCAACCGTATCACCGCGCAGAAGGAAGCGTGCATCTACTGCTAGCTCACCTAGCATCCCTGTGCTAGCTAACGTTGCAGCTTAGCCGAAGAGGATGCCATTAGTGTTTACATCTCCCACTGTCACGAGCACGAGCCTCTCATTCATGAGTATACGCTTCCTTCTGCACAGTGATTCAGTTGGTGAGTGTAGTTTGGTAGAAAGAAAATAGTTCTGACATGAAACTGCTCTCAACAACATCTGTGGATTATCTTGAGTAACCAGGTCATGATTTCTGGAAAGAGACATTGATGTTTAGTTTTTCCAGTGTAGTTTTTTGATGCTTTGAACTCCAACAAGTTTCATCAACGTGACCTCATACAGAGTTCACATAATAACTAACGAATTAGGGGCTAAGAGTTTGCTTAGGTTTAGGAAAAGAATCATGGTTGGACGGCGTCACGTTACTCACTTAATTAAAATTAATGTTATACATAAAATTACGCAGGTAAGGTTTAGGTAGGTGAAGTTACTTACTTAATGCTAAGTTATGTGGAGTTATGAGCAGTGGTCGAATTGAGGGGGGATGAGGGGGGATGCCATCCCCGTTGTTAGAAAATTGACCAAAAAGCATCCCCCATGTTAATCTGGAATGTGTGTGTGAAGGCACGGACATAATTTGAGGGGGGGGAGGACATGGTAATGTCCCCCGCACTTCCCGTATCTGTGCCCTCCATCCTCTGCACTTTTTTACAGCCATTATAACTGTTCAATTTTTAACATGTGGTAATGTGTTTTTCTGAGCCGTCTTTAAACGCATCATGAGTAGGCTGCGCCAGGCGGCAGACACAGTTGTCACGTTGTGATCAGAATCAATCGCACACAGACCGGAGGTGTTCTACTGGGCAGTGCCTCTATGTTAACTATGTTCAGCAAAGCAGCCAGCAAGAAGAAAAAAATCCTTGCACAGTTTCTTCCAAACAAACCGTGTAAGTTGAGTAATGCTGTTGCATGTAGATAATAGATAAATGATGACTAATTAATAGATGCCAATATATTAAGTTAAGATAGTTAACAAGAACACTAATGTTATTGTTACCAATGTTAAATCGCTTGCTAGCTAATTTCATGTTAGGAATAAACCTACTCCTCCTTAATAAGAACTTGTGCTCACTATTGCTTTGCACATATTTTTTTAATCTTTATTGCTACCACTATTGCTTTGCACATATTTTTTTAATCTTTATTGCTACAATATAAAGAGCAGGGTCAGGGAGGAGACAATGGACCAGAGGCCAGCAAGGATGATCATGCAGGGTCCTCACAGGTGAGGAGAGATTATAACTGGCTCAGGGTCCTCACAGGTGAGGAGAGATTATAACTGGCTGAGAAAAATATCTAGAGCATAAAAGTGAATTTGAGGTTAATTTCCACAAATATCTAGAGCATAAAAGTGAATTTGAGGTTAATTTCCACAGTTATGTCACCACTACTATTCTTAATTCTATTTATGAATTTTGCTTTGCACATTTATTATCTATATTATTGCAATGAGGGACAGGGAGAAACCAGGCAGGTATCAGGACAGGGACCTGACAGCAGCACCAATTATCAGTCCAAGGCTTCACAGGTAAGGAGAAATTATAACTGGCTAAGGAAATGTCTATAGGATAAGAGTGACTCTAAGATTAATTTTCACAGCTATTTCAGAACTAATCTTATTTATACTCTAAAATGTTTTTGTCTGTATTGCAATAGCAGTACTACTGCATTATTTGTGTTTTTAAAGGCAGCAGGTATAGGTCATGCCATTTTTCTTTATCTTGATTAATTTTGCACATCTGTGCTGTCATGTTTGATGATGTGTGCACGCAAAAAAATCAAAGCTACATTGCATCCCCCTTGTTGAAAATTAACAATTCAGGAAAGTAAAGCCATACATTTCACATAAATTTTTGTAGGTTAGGTTAGAAACATAAGGTTACATACTATGAAAGATAAAGTTACGTAGACTGGGTTTAGGAAAGTGAATTATACTTAACATAAAGTACAAAGTGTACTTTAAAGTTTTGCATGTCAGGTTTAGAAAAGTAAAGTTAGGTAGATTGCGTTGTGAAAAATGAAGTTTCATAGGTTAGGTTAGAAATGTTAAGCTACTTAGGTAAGGTTTAGGAAAGTTAAGTCACGTACTTAATGTAAAGTTATGTAGGTTGGGTTAGGAATGTAATGTTACAAATGTTAGGTTTAGGAAAGTAAAGTTACGTACTTAACATGAAGTTACATAGGTTTGGCATCATCACATTACATACTTAACATTAAAGACTAACGTAACATGACGATGTGACAAAGTACATTAAAATAACAAACTCCACTTGCGGGACATGAACATCAGCCTACTGGAGGAAAGTCCTGTATTTGTTTAACCCTTTCATCACCACAGCCTGTCTACTGCTTTTTATACTTCTTCTTTCTTTTCGCCCATCACCGTGTTGCTCATGTGATTACATCCTTCATGATCACATGAGTTATACACAATCTCTGGTGCATCACTTTTATTACGTACACACAGTGAGAACAGCCTGTTGCATCATACTGGAGATATGGCAGACAGAAGAATAGAATACTTAACTGTCATTGCACAAATGTACAACAGTGGTACAAGATAAAACACACAATATAAAAGATACATTTCGGCAGATATTTCCACAGAACAGCAACAAAGAGTCAATAAATGACACAGACTGACTCAGAGAGGTGCATTCTGGGAGTGCAGATGCAAAAATAAATCCCCACATGTCTAACCAGCGGTCAAAGCTGACAGTAACTGAGCCGCTGCAGTGTGAACATGCAAATTTCAATGTGTGTGTTTGGCTTCCTCTGCGTCTAAAATAACTTCACATTCATCCTCTGATAAACCCTTAAATTAGTGAAGCAGAAGAAGAAGAAGTTCACTGAGTTAGTGAAACATTCAGGTAATTTCCCTGCTTCTGGTGTTCAGAGTTAAAGTACTGGATCAGCAGGAGAGTCTGTTTTCACTTTGTGGACTTTAATCTTTGAATTTGAACACACAGTTGTTTCAGTAAATAAACCAGTCACCAGAATAAGCCTTTGTAGTCCTTTGAGCTAGGGATCGATCGATACATTTTTTCAGAGCGGATGCCGATACCAATTATTATGAAACAGAGAATAGCCGATATTTACAACTAATAGATGTCTGCTGTAAAAATCATAGACACAGAATTGAAAAAAATAAACACTGACAAAGCACTACATTCAAATGCAATTAAGCATATATTCATTCTGAGAACTTTTCCAATCAAACGGTACAGGGTGCTGCCAGCAGCACTTTGAAAACAACTTTGACAAGTAAACAAATGAATGAAAAAATATAAAAATAATAATGAAATAAAATAAAATAAAATAAAGGAGAGCTCAATTAAAAGCCAGGCTAAAAGGGTAGGTCTTGAGTTTGCTTTTAAGAGCCTAGAATGGTCCGTGCAGGCAGTGAGAAGCACGACAGGGGCAAACAGTGCAGCTAAGGACAACAAACTGTATATCGGCATATCAGTGGAAAAAAAATCACCGATACCGATAACCCTAAATATTCATAATATCGGCCCCGATAATCGGTCAGGCTGATTATCTGTCGACCCCTACTTTGAGCCTTTTTGGTCATTTTGTGACGCTTTGTAGATTTTTCTTTTTTTTTCTTCTATTTTTTTGTAGTCATTTGAGTCTTTTTAAGGTTATTTTGTGTCTTTGTGGTCTTTTTTGACACTTTAGAGTTGTTTTGTGTCTGTTTGTGTGCTTTGTTGTGTTTTTTATAGTCCTTTGAGCCTTTTTAACATAATTTTGTGTGTTTTTGTAGTTGTTTTGGTCTTTTTGAGGTCATTTTGTGTTGCCTTTGGGGGGGCGGGGGTGTAGTCATTTGAGTCTTCATTTTGTGTCTCTTTGAGGTTGTTTATGTCTTTTTGTTGGCGTTTTAGTCTTTTGTGATCATTTTTTTATTCTTAAGAGTTGTTTTGTGTCTCCTTGCGTGCTTTTTGTAGTCCTTTGAGCCTTTTTAACATAATTTTGTGTCTTTTTGGTCATTTTGTTTCACTTTGTAGTTACATTGTGTCTCTGTGCAATTCCTCACTAGTTCTCCCTCATTAAAGGCTGGTATGTAAAGGTGACCAGGCTTTTACCTGACAGTTCCTGAGGCTCTGGAATTCTCTGCCTGAGATCAGGCTGGACAGCACATTACCTGATTGTAAATTATTGCTTAAAATATCTTTTATATGAAAGCTTTTCTTTATTTTTTGTTTTTATTATACTCTTTTTTTTTTCTTTATGCAGTTCTTTTGCATTTGGTGGAAAATGTGAGTGCTGACATGTTGTGTGCAGTTTGGAGCAGGTATATGTTTGGACGCCCTCTGGGTCATAGGTAATGATAATCCACTGCACCTGTTCAGGCCACCAGTTTCACCGCTCTGTTCCGGTCCATGGAGAGCATGAAGCTGCAGGTCCAGAGCTCTGCAGCAGCAGAAAGAGCAGCTCCGTCCGGACCAGTGAGTGTTTAACTCTGACGTGTGTGAACTTGAAGTGTGTTCTGTTGTGACTTATTTTTGTCCTTACTGAGTCTGAGAGGGTGACTAAAGTATTTTTTAGTCTGGAACCTACATTCATATGTTTTTATGTCAAGTTGATCAATGGGAGCAACAATTTTTAAAATTGGTCCAGTGTTGAGAGGAAACAGCTGCAGTGTTTCCACTCTGCTCACACCGTCAGTGTCCGTCCACTAACAGTGTTTGTTTTTGTCACTGATAGGCTCAGATTGTTATTCTAAGTGTCCGACAACATTATGAAAGGATCCCTACAGAGATAGAACTTTGTGTTAAAGAGTAAGATCCAGAAACAGCCCTGAAATCACCATCACCAAACCCACCCGACTCGATTTAAATAAACAGTCATTTTATCATCATAAAACAGACTTCATTCAAAGTCAACAGCACTAAAATTAAACTCACAGGAACCATCTTGGTTCATCTTTCCACCGTTACAAACAGTCACCAACTCTGGTTTGGTTGAAATTAACCCTTAATTCACCCAGTTAGATGTGAAAACATGTTGCCTCTAAAATGACTGTTTATTTAAATGGAGTCTGGTGGGTTTGGTGATGGTGATTTCAGGGCTGTTTCTGGATCTTACTCTTTAACACAAAGCTCTATCTCTGTAGGGATCCTTTCATAATGTTGTCAGACACTTAGAATAACAATCTGAGCCTATCAGTGACAAAAACAAACACTTTTAGTGGGCCACTCAACACCTGGGGCACGTTTCCACCGCCAATTAACGCCCAGTATAAGTTCTCGTTTTATGAAAAGTATTCATAAATCATCGCTTAATGTTTCCATGTAGATTCATTTCTTTTCAACACTGACAGACCTGCAGTTCTGAGGAATTCCTCTGTGATGATCCATTCTGAGTTTTCCATTTCACAAAGCCAGTTCAGTGTAACCCTGAGTCAGTCAGTAATCTTACTGGCTGGCTCCTCTTGATCCGATTGGTCAGAGGTCGGGGTGTTGACAGGCTGTGACCTGATACTCTGAACATAACCTGCTCCCGAGCAGGTCAGCTTATCAGCATCAGTTGCCACAGTGATTTATCCTGTTAAGAAGAGAATCAGCTTCGTAGCACTGAAACCCAGAGTTAACCCTGAACTTACCTCACTAACTCCAAATCCTGCTTCGTAGTACAGACCTCTGGTTACCTGACCTTCTGGTCTTAATCTGTGACTTTCTTTCTCCTAAAATGACGAGTTTGATCTCGTAATATATTGACTTTATTTTCATAGATTTACATCTTACTGCTAAAACGCAATACATTACTGTAACACATTACCTTTGCAACGTGTTACTGAAGTTCTGATCATCTGACTGGATAAATGAGACTTGGATTATTCCGCACAAGTTGTGACAGTTTGTAAACAGATGTTTTGATATAGTTTTGCTGCTGTTAAACGTGGAGCCCAATCAGTAAATCAATATGTTCGGTTTTCTGTGGAGACATGTCAGAAAAACCAAAGTTTTCTCCATGAATTCAACGTAACACACAGAGTAACTGATATATACACGATTATTATGAGGCAATTTTGGTGATGCGTTCACTGACACTAACAGAGCTGATAAATCAGAGTAATCACTTAGAAACCAAAAAAAACAGTGTGTTTATTAAAATCTGAATTTTCAGACAGACTCAACATGTTGATAATAATACTAATATAATAACGTCAAAAATCAACATTTAACAAGTTAAAATTTAAGCTGCTGATATTTGTAACTGTTCATAAATCATTTTCAGGTCCAGTGAAGACGTCAGAACAAATTCTTAATCACAAAATCAGATTTAACTTGAATTATATTTTTCAAGATGAGAATTTAAATCATATCAAAATTTAGATTTTAAGGTGTTAAAATGTTTTTCTGAATGAAAATCTGCTTCCCGTGAAAACAAAAACTAATTTTATCTCCATGAACTCTAACGCCTCGCAGTCAGACGTCTTGTCGTTAAAGAAAACTTCCGCAGTTTTATTTTTGGTCCGCTCGTCATCTCTCAGTTCTGATGTTTTCTGACACACAGATTATCCAAACGAACTTTTGGTGCTCGCCGACAGGAAGCAGCTGAAGTAAACGCCATCAGAGCTGACAGTGACGGATCAAACTACCAAAATAAAAGCATGACAGCAGATAAAAAGAATTATTTTCAGGTTTTAAGTCTGAATCGGGACAGTGAGCGTGCAGCAGGACTTCCTGTCGTCATAGTCTGAAGCTCCAGCTGACTGGAAACCAGTTCCCCGTCCTGGTGCGTGGTGGCCATCCTCGCCGTGCAGCTGCGGAGCATCAGTGACTCTTCTTGGATGAGCCGAAGCCGGAGAAACCCATCACAGCCGCCATCTCGTCGTCCTCCTCAAAGTCCACGTCCTCCTCAGCCCGCCGCTTCCTCTCCTTCTGCTTCTCCTTCTTGTAGGCCTTCGCCTTCTCCTCCTGACAACACAGAGCACGCCAGACGTTACGTATGCACCAGAAAATACAACCAACAGAGGGCGTGTCCCCACACCTCCTCCTCCTCCTCCAACTCACCTCCTCCCGCAGCTCCTTCATGCGCTCCTCAAAGTCGTACTCCTTCTGCTTCTCCTCCATCTTCTTCTTGTTCACCTCAAAACGTTTCTTCACCTGATCCAGAGACGAGCGCTCGACTCGCATCGACATCCCCAAGTTCCTCTGGTCTGTTCGCACACACCGTTACACACACACAGAGTTACACACAGTAACACACGTACAGACAGATGACTCGTCGTCTTGTCATCAATGTGAACTCACGTTTTTTGCCGTTGATGTGATCCAGGAAGTTGATGGAGTCTTTGACAACACAGTCACAGACGTTACAGTAATAACTGAGAGAAAGAAGAAGAAGACGAAGAAGAAGACAGCCAATCAGAGCAAGGTGACAGACTGAGCCGTTCAGGTTCATTATGGTTACAGTAAAGTTGATTCTAGAAGCTTTAAACTCTGACGTCTTCACTCTGCAGGCAAACGCCAAACACACACCAAGAAGCTACGACGTGCAGCTCGCCACAACAGTTAATATTCTGCGGTGAGGAGGCGTGTTCATGCGTTGGAGATGCGAAAAAATTCTTTTGACCTTTTTACACAGAGATGGCGCTATAGAGCCGCAACTAAGTCTCTTCTTTATGCTGCCTTTGTATTTTTACACAGAACCAAACATGGGCAACGTGATGCTCCAGTGGTTTTAGACAACAAGCCGACACCACAGAATTAAAAGAGGCGTGGCGCTTTATGAATAATAATAATGACATAACATGTCAATAACATAATTCCGATAATATTGGAGACGATATGTTAATATTTATGATGATCAAGATGGCGGTGCAGCTGCAGAATAAAACTCAGAGTTCAGGGTTACACTCAGTTTGTTAAACCTGCTTTCTGAAACAGGCCCCGATGGCTAGTTACACAGATAACGTGTCATCAAACCATCACACCCGTCCTGCCAGCTGTCGCTTTATACAGACGCCATTTCGGTCCCCCCTTGGGAAGGCAGTATAAAAGGGGCTTTTGCAACGTGGGTCAACATGT
Source organism: Epinephelus moara (assembly GCF_006386435.1). Taxonomy (NCBI): domain Eukaryota; kingdom Metazoa; phylum Chordata; class Actinopteri; order Perciformes; family Serranidae; genus Epinephelus; species Epinephelus moara. The sequence continues at coordinate 31,328,419 of NC_065508.1, forward strand.
CGAAGGAGTTATAGGACTCTGTTTACTGATTGGCTGCAGGTTTTCTCTGTCACAAATTAATGCTAAAAGTTAAACTCTCCCAAATTTTAGTCTGGCGGCAGCTCACCACAGACTCATACGGCCACAGCCTTCCACAGACACTGCACGGCTGCACTTCGCCGCTGTTTGGTGTGTCTTTGCCGTAAAATATGAAAGAGTGAAATCAAATCTGTTTCTGGTGTCAGAAACTCTTCGTACCCGCCCATCTCAGCCTGAGGAGTGGTCTTTGTGATGACAATGGTCTTCCCCAGTTTGGACTCCAGGTCCACTTTGTAGTCTCTGTGACGCAGGAGGTCCCGCTTAACGGGCGGAGCCGTTTTCCCTGAAAGAGATGAGTAACGTGTCGGTTAAACTACAAAGTTATAATTAATAATTTCTCTACACTGAGTCTAGTTTCTCAGACGTGAAGAGTCCGACTGAACAAACAGTTTGAAGAGGGTCACGACTAATGGCAGATATCAGAAATATATAAACAAACACCTGAGGAGGAAAACAGTAAACACAGAGACATGAAAACAAACAAACACTCGAGTATGAAAAAGAAAATGATGCAGCTAAAAGACATTATACACAGATTCTTCTTTAATAATTTCCTGAAAGTCTCAGAATCAGAAGTAGAAACTAAATTCACTGATCTGGGTTTTCTGATTTTAACCCATCTTCTCACCATCTCTCCTCTCTCTGTCTCTCTCCTCAGCCAGTCGTTTCTGAGCGAGGTTTTCATATTCGTCTTTGTCCCACTTCCTGCGGAAGTCGTTCTTACTGGACTGTAACAGAAGAAGAAGAGAGTCAGAGAAGAAGATGAACCTGCACCCATGCAGAACAAGAAACGGATCGTGTAAATGTTGCAGTATTTTATTTTGCTGTGTTTTAGGGGTGGGAACCACCAGAGGAACCACGATCCAAATATGGTGCGATGTGCTGAGTATTGCGCTAAAATATACTGTAACATATTACTTTTTTTCAGCTGTAAATTACGTCCCCGAAGAAAAACTTCTGTTTTATCTAATAAGATTCATTTTTTTAGTCTGTTCATCGCGCTTCAATCTTTTTTTGTAGCAGCAAACTGTATCTAGTGGACTGAAAAAGCAGTCAGTTATTTTATTCTGGTTGGCTACCCAAAGTTTAATTTGTATTTGTAACAGTAATAATTTATATAATAAAAGAATTGATACTGGCAGTGTGATGATACGATATTGCCGCACAAAAATATTACGATACTACGCTGTATCAGTTTTTTCCCCACCCCTACTGTGTTAAGTTCTGTGTAAGGATGCACGAGATTGGATTTTCTGCTGATATCTGATATGTAACAACTTATTTGGCCGATCTCTGATACTGATATATCCACTTTTTCCCCACCTAATTTTAGTGATCATCAAGTCTCTTCTGTAGTGGAGTTAACATCATATTATACATACATACTCTTATCATGACGGCCCACCAGCAGATGTAGTCATGAAATACTGTTCAGTGTTTGTAACATTCATTCATTGTGCAAAATAAGAAAAACCACGCTGGCCAATACCGATGACGTGCTGATATTATCTTGTATCCCTAGTTCTGTGTGTTTTCTCCACCTTTGTTTTATTTATGTTGATGTTTGTCCTCTATCTGTCCATTAGCTGATGTGCCCACAGGGCTGTATGACAGGAGAATAGTGAGTGCACCTGGATTTTGATTTTGTTGTCCACTCCAGGAAAGAGTCAGTGACCCTTGATCATGGATGATTGATTATAGATCACTGCATATTTATTATGTTGATGTACTATTCACACATTGCACGTATTGCACGTCTGTCCATCCTGAGAGAGGGATGTCTCCTCAGCTGTTCTTCCTGAGGTTTCTGCCATTTTTTTATTTTTTTATTTTTTACCAGTTAAAGGTTTTTTGGGGAGTGTTTCTTTATCCAGGTGAGGGTCCAAGATCAGAGGGATGCTGTAAAGCCCTCTAAGACAATTTGTGATTAGTGATATTTGGCTTTCTGAATAAAACTGTTGAACTGAATGATTAAACCGTCCATACATGATGACATCTGTTTATGAAGACGACTTTTTTCAAACTAAAAGCATCAGTGACCATTCAGACGCACATAAATATTCCTCTGACACATGTGATTGGCCCACATCAGCCCCCGCAGCAGCAGATAAAATCTACAAACAGCATGTATTTCATTTAAAATGTGAGTTTGATGTGTTTGTGTTAATGATGCTGTTTTATTCTGAAAGGTCTCCCGCCGGAAGTCGTCTTGTTGTTGTTGCTAGCGGAGCGCATGCTAATATTTAGCAATTACATAGATCACAGTAATGTATAAACACGTTAAACCAACACGTGACGTTTCATGAAACATTAGTTTTTTTATTGAAAATGAAACCGGAAACGTTGCTTCTCTGTAATCAGGCTAGACGGGCTAGCCACCGTTTAGCTGTTAGCGGTTAGCTTATAGCTGAGGCGCCGCTTCTACCGGGTTTTACACCATTTAAACGGACTCGGTGTGAAGCGTTACCGGCTCTGATAAACAGACAAACTCCGGCTGAAATGAAGGTTACTGGATGTTAAAACAATTTTACATTTTTAACGCTGTAAAACAGATTAGATCAGGAACTCACCCCACTGCCAGACGCCATCTTGTTTACCCAGTAACAGAATACGTCATGTCGTAAAATCAGTGTTGGTCTATTAAGTAGCATCACAGCGACGCCTGCTGGAGCGGAGACACACTAATTTTATATACATTAAATTAATGATATATTAATATATATTATATTGAGGGTATTTCAATATTGATTACGTTAACAATATTTTAATATTAATTGTATTCATGAGTCGATTTCACTGCTTATTAAAGCTGTTTTAGTTTATTTAATTTATTTTCCTTTATTATTTGACTACCAGTACTTTTATTTTGGAAAGTCACATAACTAATTTCTTTACAATGTTATTCCTAAAGAGGACGACAAATGATTTAAGTATCAATAAATAAACAAATAAATAAATACAGGAATAAATCATCAATACCATACATGAATAAATAATGCATACATAAATGTATAAATAATTAAAAAAAAAAAAATTAAAGTCTATTATTTACAGTCAATGTTCTTCTAAAGGACAGAACTCTTTGTGGTAAATAAAATATTTATCATAAAGTCTCAGGTCTCTATAAGAACTTAAAGGTTTGACTAGTTTATGAAGTTTATTTTTCATTATTATTAGACTACCAGTACTTTTATTTTTGGATGCCAAATAACAAATTTCCTTTATAATGTCTATATTCACTTATTTCTGTATTTATATATTACTACATTTATTATTATTTCTTTTTATTTATTGATACTGAGGTCCCTTTTTAGTCTGCATAATTTTGTAGGCTGATATATTATTATTCCTTTATAATGTTACTTGTATAGAGGAAGAAAAATAACTTAAATATCAATGAATAACTACAACACTAAATAGACACGGGAATAGACTTAATATTGAAATAAATATGAAAATAAATCAATGCATGAATAAATGAATGAAAGTTGATAGTTAAACAGCACATAAATACACATCTTAAGATAAGATTGATCTTTATTGTCTCTCAAGAGAAATTCATCTTGGGCATACGGAGGGGAAAAAAAGTACCGGCGTCTCACATCAACACGCAGATTACAGTCACACTTGGCTCTTTACATAAACATTAAACACAAAAATTTATTTCTACATTTTGTACAACTGCATTTATTTTATTATTATTTATTTATTTATTTATTTTTAGATTTTCTAGTCTGATATAATTCCGTTATAATGTTATGGAGGATGAAAAATGACTGAAATATCAATAAATAACTAAAACACTAAAACAATACAGGAATATAATATAATAAAGGATACAGTGATATAATTTCTTTATGGTGGACAAAAATGACTTTAATTAATAACTAAAACCCAGGAACAAATAAATAAAACTATAAATAAGTAAATGCAAAAATAAAAGAGTAAATATTCTATATAAATGTTGATATAAAGATGGAGAAAGATTCCCATTTAGTAGATTTGTTGAACTTGTACAGCTCTCTTTCAGGTTACAAGATTAATCTTGATAAAAGTGAAATATTACCATTGTTAGAATTCAAATATGACTATTCAACACAAATTTCCCTTCAAATGGTCACCTAATGGGCTTAAATACAAGGGTATATCAGTGAGTAAGGATTTAAAGAATCTATATAGACTTAACCTCTTGAATTTGTTACAGAGAGTAGAAGAAGATCTGAATAAGTGGTTTAACCTTCCCTTTACTCTGTTAGGACGAATTAATGTTATAAAAATTAATATTTTACCTATATTTTTGTATGTGTTTCAATCTCTTCCAATTCATGTACCTTCTACATTTTTTTCTTCATTGGATAATATGATTAGAAGATTTATTTGGCGAGGTAAATCTCCAAGAATCTCTTTAAACAAACTCACTTTAAACTATGCAAATGGGGGGTTGAAACTCCCTAACTTTAGACTTTACTATTTTGCTGCACAATCTAGATTTTTGGCTCAACTGTTTGATGGAGATCCCTCAATCTCATGGCTGAATATTGAAAATCTGGACATAAAAGAGACCATCCCATCTGATATTTTGTATAAATTGGATGAAAAGTCAGTTAGATCTATCACTAATAAAGCTATCATTGTGCACTCAGTCCAAACCTGGTTCAAAATACATAGAATGTTTGGGTGGGACAGTTTTCTATCTCCTAAGACCCCTTTATAGGGAAATAGACTTATTCACATTTTTTATCAAAACAGAAACTTTGAACAATGGTCTAAAAGGGGTATCACACACTTGGAACATTGCTATACAGAACAATGGTCTAAAAGGGGTATCACACACTTGGAACATTGCTATACAGATGGAATTTTTATGTCCTTCCAGCAGTTGAAGGAGAAATACCAACTGTCTGATAAAGATTTTTTTTTAAATATCTACAGTTGAGGGATTTCATAAGGGTTAACCTTAAAGGACAGTGGAATTTACCCAAGATGTCACCTATAGAACTAATTTTCCACGAAGGTCAACCAATGCTTAGAACCATCTCTAAGGTTTATGAAGCCCTGTTACCTTTTTTACTAGTACCTGAATCAGAAAGATTTAGGCTTAGGTGGGAGAGGGATTTAGGCAAAGAAACTGATCCAGGATTGTGGAAAGATCTATGTAACAATGGTGTCACATGTACATGAAATTCAAGATATAGATTAATTCAGTTTAACTATTTACACCAGATCTTATATCTTATCTTATACCTTCTAAGCTCCATAAGTTTAATTCCAATGTTTCACCCCTATGTTTCAGATGTGGTCAAGTGGAAGGCACCTTCTTTCACTCTACCTGGCAGTGTAGCAAATTACAGAGATTCTGGCAAGGGATTTGTGATGTTCTATTTGCAATTAATGGAGTCAATTTTCCAATGGACCCTGAGGTATGCCTCTTGGGAAACTTCGTACATTCTAATCTTAAATGCAGCTACTCCATCAAGCTTGCTGAAATTTTACTGACAATTGCCAAAAAATGTGTTGCAGTGAAATGGAAGTCAGATCTCCCGGTGCCAATTGCACTGTGGCTCTCAGAAGTAAATAGATGCATACCTCTAGAAAAGATAACCTGTTCTTTAAGAAACAGGATTAATGTATTTTATAAAATATAGCAACCTTTTATGAACTATGTAGAGAATCTCCCATCATACATGATTGAATGATTTGTTTGGATAGTCTATTTCCTCCACACAAGTATTGTATTAAGATGTTTTGTGGCTAAAGCTAATGTATCTCTCAACTTTATTTATTTTATTTTTTTCCTTCTTTCTTTTTCTCCGTTTCTGTCTGTTTTATACACACAGTAACTTAACTGTTTATTTAGTTTTGTCTTAGTTTATTTTATTTTATTGTCCAACTTATTTTTGTGACGTTAGTAATGTATGAGTGTTTGTTTGTTTATGTGATTTGTGTTATAATTGAAAAATCAAAATAAAATATTAAAAAAAAGATGGAGAAAGATAAATTCATAAATAAAGGAAAGTTGATAGTTGAACAGGACATTAATAAATATCTGAAATTTATTTCTATATTTTTGTAGCACTGCATTTATTTATCTATTGAATCATTTATTCATATATATATTTATATTCATTTTTTTTTATACTTAAGTCATTTTTTGTCCACCATAATTCAGATTGATATAAATATATAAATGCAGGAAATGATGCAGTGGTATATATGAATAAATGTAACTTAAGGACTTTCAGTGACTTCACAGATATTAGATTATTATTTATCCTGAAAACACTCCATGCAGAGAGGTTTAAAATACAAGTACCTCAAAAAAAAAAAGATTTTGCAGAATCTGTCTTGAGAGATTACTAATAATAATGATAATAATAAATCAGGGTGGAAGGGGCCCCTCCTCCTACTTTGACTTTAAAAAACTTTAATTTTGTTGATATTATATTTGGTTTGACTTCTCTGAGTTATTTTAGTGGTGTAATAAAATGATCCTGAGTGACATCTGTGGGCTGCTGACCTCCTTTTTTTAACTCTTCCATGATCTGGATACCGGACCGGAAGCTGCCCAGGTGAGTCCGCGCGGCGGCAGCACGCCCCGCCCCCCTCAGGTGCGGCTCATTAAAGAGGTGTGAAAGTGGAACAATGGCGTCTGTCCGTCTGAAACTCAAACTGCAATCATGTCAACCAGCAGAGTGGAAACAGCCGCTCACAGCCCGCTGCTCTCCTCCAGGTCTGTAACAACCAGCGGAAACACTTTGCTTACACAGGTTAGACTGACACTACCACAAAGACACGATTTGTTCACACATGACCCGGGTCACCTATCTCCCTATCTCAGAGGGTGTCTGCTGTGGATGAGCACACTTCCTGTCAGGGCCCATTTGTTTTACTGATATTTTTAAGACCTGAGTTTAATTTAGTCTCTAAAATCTTTGTTTGTTGCAGCTGTTAAACTCCACAGAAGAAGAGCTCGTGTAATTATAGATATGTAGGTAAAATGTCATCCTCAAGCTCGTGCAGGTCGTTTTGTTCACATTAATTAATTAATAATTGTTCACGTTAAGCCCCACGAGCAGCAGAGAGGCTGCAGATCTCTCTTGATTGGTGGAGGCTGAACCTGCAGGCAACACTCAGGGCTGCAGGACTTCTTTCAACTGCACGTTTCTATGGTTTAAATAAAAAGTCTTATTTATAGTTAACATCTGTCCTAAATCTAACAAAGTATCAGGTCTGTGAGATCTTTGAAAAGATTTAAAAAGCATATTAAACTTATTTTTCTTTATTGTAAGGCTACTGGTACTTTTATTTTGAAAACCCAACAACTAATTCCTACATATTATTATGTCCATGGAGGACAAAAAATGACTTAAGTATCAATGAATTATTAGAGAAATAATTTTATAGAATACCAGTGGTGTTGTCATGTACACATCCTGCGTCCCTCAGGCATTAATCATGATGATGATGATGATGATGATGATGATGATGATAATAATACTACATTTTATTCATAGAGCACTTTTCAAGGTACTCAAAGACGCTTTACACTGGTTAAAAACGATCACAAAATGGATGACAATAAAATACACACATCATTCACACATTAAAAGCTGTTTTGAAAAGATGTGTTTTGAGTTGTGATTTGAACTGAGACAGGTCGGTGCAGTCTGAGTGTAATTAAAATTTGAAAGGACACAAACTCAATTATTTGTTTTATTGTCCTCTATATACAGCAGCAAACAGTGTACAAAAGCTGTTACTCATGAACAATGAGTAGGACATCACGAACAACAAATCTGTGTTGACATCATAGAAATGGTGCATGGCGTCGCATGACTTTACTTACTGTGAAAATATTTGTCATTTTATAGAAACCATTGAGAGTGAAACTAGAGGTGATAATAATGTAATCTATTGTGAAATATTACAGTTGCGTATTGTAACTTCCTGGAAATAATTTGCAATGTGTATACAAAAGACAAAGATAAGTGATGCCACCAGAGAAGCATAAGAGTAAGTTATATTTCCATACTTATTTATGTATTATTTATTTATTGATTTGTTTATTTATTTCAATGTCAAAAGGATAACATACAAACATTCAGGTAAACAGCAGCACTTGGCTGACAGATCAAATATAAGTCATACAATTACATGAAGAACATAAAATGGGAGTAAGTTTTATTTTCTGCCATGGTAACGAGAAGTTATCACAGAGAGTGAATTTTGTCCCAAAGCTGCCGCTGTCTTTATCCCCTTCACCTTAATGCAGGAGCTTGGCTCAGCTGTGACCGAGTGGGAGACACATCCACGGCTGACATCTCCAACACTCAGCTCACTGCAGCTCACACCAAAACTATCCACACTGACAAACAGCACAACAGGATAGAGGAGAAATAATGTAGTTTTGATTTGGGGTGTACTGTCCCTTTAAGAGCTGCAGAATGTCTGTCTCCGTCCACCTGGCTTCATGTTTAAGCCCTCTGATGTCGTTGTTTGTGTCCTCAGCTTGTGTTTCAGCCCGTGGTCGTGTGTCTGTGTGAAGGGCTGGTCAGCCACCATGTGGAACGGCCTCCCCGACCCACTGCTGACTGCTGCCAACTCCTCCAGATGCTCCGCCCCCGAACCATGGCTCCTCCCCGGCTGCAGCTCTGTCTTCGACAGCCTGGTCAGGTGAGAAACGCACCAACCGAAGGTCATTTTACACAAACGGTCACGGACTTCTGCTCTGTCGGGTCGACAGGTAGTCTCGTAGTAAAACCACACTGTAGATACAGCGGCTGCAAAAGTTCAGGTATCTCTGGTCACAACTTTGTTTACTGTAAGTAGACGATGAGCTCATCTAAAAATGTTGAAAAGAATGTTTTTCATCTTCAACTTAATTTACTTCACTTTTGGAGAAGGATCAGTATTTTATTTTTGTTTTGTCCAGTTTTAGAGTAGAAACAAAATGAAAGCAGCACCATGCAAAAGTTTGGGCACCTTGTCCTTGTCCCAACAATCAGCAGCCATGGGCTCCTCTAAACAGCTGCCTAGCACTCTGAAAAGTAAAAGACCTGATAAAGACTATAAGAAGATAGCAAAGTGTTTTCAGGGAGCTGTTTCCTCAGTTGGTCATGTCATTAAGAAAGGGCAGTTAACAGGAACTGTGGAGGTCAAGCTGAAAACTGTGTGAGAGAGCTGCTCATAGGATTGTTAGAAAGGCAAATCAAAACCCCTGTTTGACTGCAAAAGACCTGCAGGAAGATTTCTCAGACTCAGAAGTGGTGGTGCACCGTTCTACTGTGCAGTGACACCTGAAGAAATATGACCTTCATGGAAGAATCATCAGAAGAAAACCTTTCCTGTGTCCTCACCACTAAATTCAGCATCACAAGTTTGCAAAGGAACATCTGATGCTTTTTGGAAACAAGTCCTGTGGACTGATGATGGTAAAATAGGACTGTCTGGACACAATGAGCAAAGTTATGTTTGGAGAACAAACTGTTAAACACGGGGGTGGATGGATGATGCTTTGAGCTTGTGTTGCAGTCAGTGGCACAGGGAACATTTCACAGGTAGAGGGAAGAATGGATTCAGTTAAATTCCAGACATCAGAGCATCTGTAAAAGCCCAATGTCAGCTGGGAGAGGCTCCACCCCGTACAGGATAAGCAGTTACAGAGAATGAAATGAGTAAACAAAATTTTGACCAGCGGTGCCCCAACTTTTGTAGCAGCTGTATGCTGTTACAAGTAAAACCCTGCATTTAATATCTGCGTTCAAGTACCATACTTAAAGTACCAAAGTAAAAGTCCTCCAGAATATGGTGTCAAATACATGAAGTGCAGTAAAAAGTACAATATTTACCTCTGAGTACTCGCAGAGGATGAAATATAAAATAGCAGAATAAGAACAAAATTGAGGTTCTGCTTGTACTTTCCTCGAGTACAGTACAGTCACTGTTCATCTTATTTCACAAGATTCCATAAACTGTCACAGATTTGAACCAAAGTAAAATATTAATTTGTTCAATATTTTGTATCAAACTCTTCAGACTTTGATGAATATTCATGTAATAATCAGCTCTAATTGTGACTAAAATGTACTCATAACTCTGATCCTCACACTTACTGATTGTTGCTGTCCTCTTGACTCTTCCTCTTTATCATCTTCCTCCTCGCAGTAACACGTCTCCGACCCCGTCTCCTCCTGCTGCCAGCGGCCTGAGAGGACGAGAGCGAGCTGCCAGCAACAAACCTCGAAGGTGACGCAGTTTGACTTTGTTTTATTAAAGAACAGAAATAGAGAAGAATGCTTTTAAATGTCTGTAAAATTATAAATGAATGAATTGGAATTTATTTCAGTCTGCAAATAGAAATAAGAACATCAAGTATTAATCTACAAATTCATGTCAATAAAGTCACAGCTTCTCAGAAAATGGCAGATACTTAAATAGTACAGTGCAAAACATAATAAAGTAATTTAACATAACTGCGACACTTCCGCAGGCTGAAGCTACAGCTTACAGCCCCGTCTCCACCAAACCCTTTCAGTACAGTACCTCTGGAACCAACAGTAACCCTTCAGACATGGTACCTAGACCCTCGGTCTGTTTAGTGTTTCCACCACAGACAGTCCTCTTAAATGTGGGTGGGGTTGTTGTCACTCACTGCTCCATCCAGCACTCACTGTATTTCCTCATCAGCGGTGACACAGATGAAGTCTGCACCTGGTTTATCGTCCACAGAACAAGGCTGCACGCAGACATTTTCTCTCCATGGGATATTTAAAAATAGCAGCTTTGTGCATTTAGTCCTTCTCAGGCAAGCTCAGGGCGAACAGCATCTGTTTAAAATAGGTCCAGCTGGCAGGTACTCTAAACAGTCTTTCTTCCTGCAGGCCGTCCATCCTGGAGCGATGTATCCTCAAAGTGTCCACCAGCAGTGTCGCTGTGGGGACAGAAGATCTGGACAACAAGCGGTCAGTAAAGTCTGAACAGCTGCTCAACTTAGAAATAAAATCTAGACTCCTGCCCTATGGTTGTATGACTCCGCACACCAGTCCAGTGTCTCTGACAGTCTCCATCCATGTCAGTGAAAACATGGATGCTTCACACACAGAAGATTGATATTTGTTTGATATTTGTAATATGAGCATCAGTGAGACCCAGTCAGAGGCACATAGGGTCTAATCCTGTTTGAAGACCAAATATAACACAGTTCATCCACATTACCAGATCGATATCTTTGTAGCTTCACACAAAGCCAAAAACAGTGAATGTAGCCTCCAGACTCAGAGCTACACTTACAGCAGAGGGGAGATGTATTAGCATCCATTATGTTTTTGAGAGCAGGTGTCGTGTATGTGCGATGTACAATTCTGAACTGAGTAGATTTGGTTCGATTACAGATAGATATTTCCATAGCATGGATCCACACTTCCTGCCGCTCCAGGTCGTCAATATTACGCCCAGGCTGGGTTAGTATCTTGGGAAGTTAAAGATGAGTTGGAATTTATGGCTCTATAGAATACATTGAAGCGTTTCTTTGATACCTGTGAAGACAACACCTTTTCTACATGTGAAAGGGAACTATTGATTTCATAATGAGGTATCTTAAGTAATGAAGTGTCTGATTTCTAAATATCTAAAAAAAAAAACCTCACAGTTAAATAAGCTGTGTCGCTGCTGAAGCTGCTGAAAGGACAATAAGATCTGGCTATTGAATAAATCTCGTAGCTTTGTTAGCCCCTGACTGTAACATGCTTTAAAGCATGAAAATCAGAACAGGAGTACTGTATGAGGAGATGTTAACTGAGTGTGGACCTCTGTTGTACAGATGGATCTTTTTTTTTTTTTTAAAGATATTTTTTGGGGCTCTTTAGCCTTTTAATGTATAGGACAGACAAGCGTGAAGGGGGGAGAGAAAGAGAGCGACGTGCAGCAAAGGGCCACAGGCTGGAGTCGAACCCGGGCCGCTGCGGCAACAGCCTTGTACATGGGGCGCCTGCTCGTTTGGGTAAAATTTGAAGAAATGCCCTAAAAGCATTCTAGCGGTGTTGTGTTCACGAGAATGAGACAGAGTCACTATGACCTTGACCTATGACCCTGACCTGTGATCACCAAAAACTAGTGATTTCATCGTTGAGTCCAAGTGGACATTTGTGCCAAATTTAAAGAAATTTCCTTGAGGGTTTCTTGAGATCTCGTGTTCATATGGCTGGACGGTCAGACGGACAACCCAAAAACATAATGCCTCTGGCCGCGGCGGTCGCCATCACCGATGAATAAAATTTTTTTTTAAAAAAACCTAAATTAATTTCTCCACAGTGCTGCTACACACTTCAGATAACCTGTTTTCACTGAGCCTCTGTCCTCTGGTGTCCCCTTAGGCCCCCTCTTGGCCGCTGCTACCCCCGCCTCCCGGACCCGGCCAACACCGAGACCAACGCTGCGGTTCTGAAGCGGCGGCAGAAACAGATCCAGTACGGCAAAAACACCAGCGGCTACCAGAACTACCTGCAGCAAGTCCCCAAGTGAGTAAACAAACACAGACAGATACTGACTCAGTCTGAGTGAAAACACTCCTCCTCCTCCTCTTTATCAGTCAGTGAAATGTGAAAACACAGACATGAAACACGATTTTAAATTCAGTGTGATTTAAACTTCCCATAGACATCTTCATGTCCAATGTCCGTCCAGAATTAACGTCCATGGTTCACTGAGAAATCAGAGAAAACCGAGGCTGCAGAACCTCAAATCTTCATGTTTTTAAGTTTTCTTCAGTGTCTGTTATCCTGTGATGAATGTCTGTATGTCCATGAGTACACTGCGAACAGGAGCTACTAATCAATCATCCGGAAAATATTTAATAAGAAAATTTGACATAATAAATATATAGGCTCAATTATTTGTTAAACTGCAGAACGAGTTAGTGTTTCTCAAAGTCAAGGATGCTGCAGAGGCCAGGTGAGAATCCTTCCTAACATTCGGTGAACGCACATCAGCAGGTCCAGACAGTTTGTGGGGCTGGTAACGGAAAAGCGAGGCACCCCTCTCATAATTATTAATAAAAAAAATTAAGTTATATCCTCCTGAGACCCTGTGTCCTCATGAGGTTGTCACATTTTGGGGTTTCTTGACCTTATACTTCATTCTACTTAACTCAGACCTGTTGTCCTTGTTCCTGGACACTTTTTTGCGCTGTCTAGTGGTGGTAAGAGCACAATACACTAATCCATGTAAAAATAGATGGCAGCCATCTCTGCCGAGTCAGTCTGCAGCCGATCCCGACACAAAAGTGGACACGGTCCAAAACCTGGTCACATGTTATGGTTGAAACGTGTTTATTTATAATTAATAATGTTTGTAGTTTGATACGGCAACAAGTTTGACCAATTTTAGCAAAAGTAACAAGCAAAGACGCTGTTAATTAGGAAATACTTGTTTGAAGACATTGGGGCTTTATTATCGTCTGGTTTGAGGATATTGGGACAAGTGTTTCTCAAAAGTCAAGGATGCTTCCTTGGGAGCAGAGGAAGTGGACACTTAGCGCTCCATTTCTGCTGTAAATGATTCATTTAAAAATGTACGTTTTATCTAAATCACATTTTTCAAAAAAGCTCATTATTTGGCAGCAGACACATTGGAAAGTGTAAATTATGAGGTTTCTGTCAATATTGTTTTCATGCTTGTCTCATAAAACTCATGGAGATATTAATCCAAATAAATGACATATTTATCTAAATCCTGTCGAGCTCTGCTGGCGCAGATTTCATTGAAGAGGCCCTGCCCTCACTTCAGCAAATCGTGTGCAAAGCATCATGGGGATTTTATACCCGCTGAGGATACACACATGCATCCTTGGAGTTTGTCTGAAAGAAGAACTCAGTCCTTGGAAAAATTTGGAAGGATCCTTGACATTGGAAGGATCCTTCTGTGGGGGCGATTATGTAGCGTCCTTCAAATTCGGCCGTTTCAGGATCCTTCCGTGACTTTGAGAAACACCAAATGACTCAGTGGTGTCTGCTCTTTAACCTCCAACCTCTCCTCCTCCTCCTCCTCCTCCTCCCCCCCCCCCCCCCCCCCCCCCCTCCTCCTCCTCAGACACATGAGGGACGCCAAATTCCACCCATCCACCCCCAACAAGTACAGGAAGTACAGCCGACGCTCCTGGGACATGCAGGTGCGTCTGTGGAGGCGAGCGCTGCACCTTTGGGACCCTCCGTCTGAGAGCCAGCCAGACGCCACCGACACACATGACCCAGTGGAGCAACTGTAAGTGGAGGAAACGTCTGAGCTGCAACCAATTATTATTCTGTTGATTTCTTTTTAAAATAAATCACGTACACTTTGAGGACTCCTCGTGGAGCTCCTTTGTGAATACGACTCCTGTTTTCTTTGTATTTTCAGGCAGAGCCAGCTGGCGAAGATGACCTCCGACCTGTGTGAGGACGGAGGAGACAAGCAGAGAGAGAAGGAGACTCCAGAAGCCTCTAAAGCCTCCTCTGTGTCTCCTCTGTCGGCTGTGATGTCGCTGGAGCTGCCTGGATCCTGGAACGTCCCGCTGTCACCGGTAATGACTTAGAGATAAAGTTTCATAAACATCTGAGCTGTTCAGAGAAACACTTGGTTTGTAGGTTATCTCTATAAAGAGCTCATCACAGCTGTGTTTCCTGTCAGGAGGCTGAGATGAACCTCAGGACTCTGCGCTCTCCTCCCGGCCTCGGTCAGCTGACCAACGACAACAACAACATGACTGACTGGCTCCGCCTTCTGCTGGAGGCTGACAACGACCAAGGTGAGGTCACAGGTGAGGTCACAGAGGAAGTATTCAGATCTTTTACTTGAGTAAAAGTAGTAGGGAGCCAGAGGAGCTGCTGAATGAGTTCCCTCTGAGCGGTAAGTCACTAAAAGAGTCTGAGAAGTCTGGGGCTGTTCATAAAACATTCAGGACGCCACAGTTTATTCCACACTACTGAAGCTGCTCCTCTTTTTGGAATCACCGCAGAGTCGGTAATTTCACTTTCAGCCATGCTTGTTGTTGCCATTGGTAACAGTGTGATGATATGAGTTTTTCATATCATATCAAAAATTACACCGGTATTATCATGAACAAGATATGGCACACCTCTCACTGGCGCCAGTCCTTCCTTGGCGGCTTTTTTGGCAGATTCAGCATGTTGAATCTGTGATGGCAGAGTCTGAAATAAATCACTGATTGTCAGTTCAGCTCAGTGCGTGTGAAAAGAAACAGAAGTGAGGAGAGTGAAGAGCTGAAGTCCACAGGGAGTGAGACCAAAACAAACTTGTTTTATAAGGTCAGATTATGTTTTAGCTTGTTAGCAGAAACTTTTAGTTTTAGTTTAATGTTTGCCAGCACATGGTAAATGTCATTTGTTCTCTCAACATCCGGTTGTGTTGTTATGTGCCAACTGGCTAACTAGTTTACTTTCTTATTAAGCTGGAAAATGTGTCATTAGGTATTTATTTTAAATAAAGCCACAAATTTTACAGCATTTTGTTGGAAGAGTGACTACATAAGTTCCTTGTTTTAGTTTGACCTCTCCACGTCTTCATTATTGGACTCTGCGTTGATATAATCTGTTTTTGTTTTTGTGCTCTGGCAGATTTCGGCTCCGATGACCAGCAGGTTCCTGTGTTTTCCGACCAGCTCTTTTGGAACCCGTACTGAATGTCAGCAGATCTCCACTGACCTGAAACAAACGAGGTTCAGCCGTCTGTCAACATCACAAACTCCTCGATCATCATCAAGGAGACGTCGTTGGTCCTGAAGGTGTCAGAGTAAAGTTCGTGTGTTTCCAGTTTCCAGTACGTTTGACTTTTTAAGATGGTTGAAAATTTACTATAACGACAGCAGGGATGTGATTGGTCCTTGATCTACCCACCCCCTCCAGGAGGAGGAACCACCCTCCGCTCCTGCAGGAGTGTTGAGGTTTCCCAGCTGCTCTTGAAAGCGTCCTCTGGTCGGACAGCTGGACACTTTGACCTGAGCATGGTACTATAGTTTGCACGTTGTATATTTCTGTTGACCTGCGTCAGATGGAGCACTTCTCACCTGCATCATGTTTTAGTTTTAGGAATCCTGCACTGATGGAAAGCTGCTAATTTATTTTATTTGAAGTCACAAATTTATTTAACGAACCCATGTGGTGTCACTTTATGGCCTCTCTGCAGGCTGTTGTCTTTGGTCCACCATCACCGTCATGCTCTGCCGTCTGTCTGTCTGTCTGTCTGTCTGGATCAGGCTCCAGCTCCTCCTCTCTACCTCCATGTTTTTTCTAAAAAACAGAAACCCTGATTGTCGGAGGGAAACAGCTGTCACTTTGTGTTGTTGGTTTTCTTTTACTTTTTTCTCTTTGTCATTTTGTGCTGCTCGAATATTGAGAGCAAAGCTGAAAGATGTGATTAATAAAGATGTAAATAAAGTGTTATAAATTCACAGGCTGACCTGTTTTCTTCTATCGATGACCGTAAAGCAACCACATAAAGATGCAAACTGACCAGAGGGATGCAAAATTACCACAGAGTGAGACAAAAAGACCCCGAACAGACACAAACATTAAAAATTATAACTACTCAAATGACGCAAAACATTGATCAAAAGATGCAAAACAACCACAATGTGACGCAAAGCCCCAAACCCCCCAAAGAGATGCAAAAAAAGTTGCACAAAACAACCAAAATGAACCCATGAAGATGCAGAACAACCACAATTTGGTGCAAAACGACCCCATGAAGACTCATAACCTCAGACTGATATGATGCCAAACGACCAAAATGCAACGTAAAATGAACCTATAAAGATGAAAAAAATGCCCAAAATGACCCCAAAGTAATGCAAGATGACCTCATAAAGACGCTCAATGACATAAAACACTTACAAAGAAGGCACGATAACCACAATGTGATGCAGAATGACTCAAAACGATGCAAACATTCAAAAAGTGGCACAAAGCAACGCTAAACAACCCTAAATTAATGTAAAACATCCCAAAATTATGTAAAATATCCACATTGCGATGCAAAACATCTTCAAAGTGATGCGAAACGACCCCAGAGAGACTCAAAACAACCACAACGATGCAAAATAACCAAAATGCAACACAAGAGGACCACAACGCAACGCTAAGGAGGAGGACGAGGACACCAGTGACCCCAGTTTCCATCCTGGGGCATAACGTGGACATTGTAGAACACTACAAGTACCTGGGTGTGTTCATAGACAATAAACTGGACTGGACTAAGAACACTGAAGTCCTTTACAAGAAGGGACAGAGCCGCCTCTATTTTCTGAGGAGGCTCCGCTCCTTTAACATCTGCCGGACTATGCTG
Source organism: Epinephelus moara (assembly GCF_006386435.1). Lineage (NCBI taxonomy): Eukaryota > Metazoa > Chordata > Actinopteri > Perciformes > Serranidae > Epinephelus > Epinephelus moara. The sequence goes on from NC_065508.1 coordinate 31,345,831, forward strand.
AGGATGTTTTATGAGTCTGTGGTGGCCAGTGCTATTCTGTTTGCTGTGGTGTGCTGGGGCAGCAGACTGAGAGTAGCCGATGCCAACAGACTCAACAAGCTGATCAGAAAGGCCAGTGACGTTGTGGGGGTGGAGCTGGACCCTTTGACAGCAGTGTCAGACAGGAGGATGCTGTCAAAGGTGCGGGCGATACTTCAGCATGGCTCTCACCCTCTCCACAACGCTCTGGTCGAACAGAGGAGCACCTTCAGCCAGAGACTGATTGCTCCTAAATGCACCACTGAGCGCCACAGGAAGTCATTCTTACCTGTGGCCATTAAACTGTACAACTCCTCCCTCTGATGATCGGACTCATTTGGCTATTTATAAAACAAATCACACAATATAATTACTCATTCTTATTTCATTTATAATGCTACAACCATTTCATTGTATATTGTATATATTTCAGATTGTCTACTTTACTGTTTTTATTATTTATTTTACTTTATTGTCTACTGTAATATTTTATTTATGTTAATGTCTACTTTAATATTCTATTTTATTCTATTTTATTCTAATGTCTACTTTAATATTTTATTTTATTTTATTTTATTTTAATGTCTACTTTAATATTTATTTTACTTATTTCATTGTCTATTTTAGTATTTTATTTATATCTTCATCTTTATCTCTTGTTTCCATTCATGCTGTATTTCTATTTCTACTTTGCACGGAGCATTGGAACAAAAACAATTTCCCCCCGGGGATTAATAAAGTATTCTGAATCTGAATCTGAATCTGAATAAAAAAAACCCTCACATTTATGCAAAACAACCAACAGGATGCAGAACAACCCCAAAGTTGCAAGGAAAGACCAAAATGTTGTGATGATGTAAAATAACCAAATTGCAATGCAAAACAAGCCGACTGATACAAACATCAATAAAGTGATGCAAAACAACTAAAATGACACAAAGTGCAGCATAAAATCATAAAGGTGCAAAACAATCTCAAATATGACGCAAAACGACCAATATGTTTTGTAAAATGAATCATAAATTACCACTTTGTGATGCAAAACAACCACAATGTGACACATTAAGACCCCATAAAGACGCAAAATGCCCAAAATGAAGAAAAATGTCCCCCAACAGACACAAAATTACCTCATGAATACGTAAAATGATGCAGGACATCCACAAAGTGACACAGACTGTCACTGTCGGGCCGCAACTAATGATTATTTTCATTATCCATGAAAGAAGCAAAGGTAAAAAAAAAAAAAAATTAGAAAATACTAAAACGAACAAATGGTTGCCGGTATTTTATTTAATTTTTTTTTTTTTTTTTTTTACATATTAAAAGAAAACATCCCACAGCTGCTCATTTTGAAGGCATATTTTCTTTAAAATGGTAGAAATGACACCATTTATCACAGCCAGAAACTGTAAAAAAAAAAAAAAAAAAAAAAGACAAATTATGGTTGGATTTTTCAAATTTCCAACTGTCCTTGGACTCATTAGGTGTGATGAACCTCTCACAGATAATAAAAAACAACAAAACCAAATCTGAGCTTAAAATAGTGATATTTCATTTTAAATCAAATTTATTTCAAGTCTTTCATATAATGACTAATTCATGGTGGAGGGAGGGTCATGGATTTTACAAGTGTCACTCAGAGAGCTCAAGGAAAAATATTTGTAGCTTCAGGGAGGGTCACACCCTCTGATAATAAAGAACAGTCCCTTACCTCAGATGTGAACACAGAGTGTTTACTTGTAGCAGAGTACAAATACACTGTAGTATGTGTGTGTGTGTGTGTGTGTGTGTGTGTGTGTGTGTGTGTGTGTGTGTGTGTGTGTTTTGGCTGGTACTCTCTGCAGAGGGTGGAGGTGTCTCCTCCGTCCACACGGTGTGCTGCTGCAGCCTGGACCCCATCAGTGTGATGTGACGGTGAATCATCTGTTTCTGTGTGTTTGTCCTTTAACTGCTGCTCACACACTGTTTCACCTCCTCACAACATCTGGACCATGAAATAATAACAGCAGAGGACACTGACAGGCGGAACACACCGCAGATCTGCTGCTGTAAACAAGCTGCCGCGGAACTACAACTCCCATCATGCCTCAGCACTCCCCCTCCCCCTCCCCCGCTCTCTGTTCTCACACCTGCTGAATTATATTTATTGACGTTATATTGGTATTTTTAATAAGCAGCAGATAGTTGTAGTGAGGAGGTGATGGAGATAAAATAAAGTGTGCCCGTGCGGCAGGTGGTGTTGCGGCCCGGGTGATGCGGTGTAGCACCGCCCCTCCTCCTCCTGCCTGGCACCGTAAATGTTATTTATGAATGCCTGCCGCTCACGGGCGTGTGCGCGCAGATTATTATGTTTTAATAATCACAAGACGCTGGACATTGATTACAGCCGATGTTTAGGATCGTGCGGGAGAGTGCGGTGTCCGCTGTGTGCGGTTAAATCCAGACTTTAATTCATTGTGGTGGTGCTGACAGCGGCAGCGGCGGCGGCGGCGGCAGGCGGAGGAGCGGTGCTCTTTAATAATACTGGGTCAATACACCGCCGCTGTCTGCCAGCCCGCTGCATCCACCGGAGCCGCCGCTTCACCCCGACGTCCTGCCCGATAAGGTAAGCATGCCAGCCGGCTGAGTGTGCCCCAAATGCCCGCTAGTTTGTTGGTTCCCCGGGTGATCCATCCCGCATCATCCCGCCGTGTTTTCCTCCTCACACGCTGCTCAGAGAGCTCACAGGCCGGCCAGACGTTACTATCATCCCGGTGTTATTATTGTTAGCCGCCGCTGATTCTGGCTGTGAATGAGCCGGTGGGGTTTTCGTGTTTAATCAGAAATAACCTCTGTCAGCTAAAAGCTGGAGGCGGCTGAGAAACGACAACATCCCGTGTGATATTTACCGGGTTTGTTTGTGGCTAACGCTGCTAGCATGCTTACGCTGGGCAGGTCAGTTAGCCACCGTTAGCTCGCTGCTGCCCCGGGATGCAGTGAGCCAGGCGGCCGGTGTAGCTCCCCGTTAGCCCCGCGGAGCAGACCAGCCAGAGCCCCCGGGAGTGTGTGAGGCTGTGGTGGGGGAACAATCCTCAGGCAGCTGTTTTGTTTCAGCGAGCAAAATGGCTGAATTTATTGTGCCGACCTTGAAAGTAATAACATGACATATTATTTATAGCAAGCTAACAGTCCAGGTGATGTAACCGGCTGCTTTTACACCGAATTATTTTATTTCTCCTTCATTAAGTTCATGTAAAAATAAATCACAACGACATCCGTTCATTTGTTCTGCACCCAAACGTTGAAACCCGCTATATAAATGTGTTAGCATCCCTCATTGAAAACAATAGGATCTGTTAGCCACAAGCTAGCAGCAGCCGGAGATGCCCGGCAGCGGCCTCAGCCAGTCCGGCATCAGAGAGGGAGAGGCGGCTCAGCTCAGGCTGCACAATGGCCTCCGCTGCCAGGGACAGCCTGTCATCACCAAACACTGTGCCATTATTTAACCACAACCAGCCACGTGTTTAACTGGACCCCCATTAACACCAGTAACTGCACACACTGGAACCAACACCAGGAGGGGTTTGAGGGTCTCAGCTGTGTTTGTGGCCCCTGACCTCATCTGTACTAGGAGCCAAAATCCTCCATCAGGTCATGTGTTGACATGTTGTTGTATCACATTTCAAAGATCAGGGGGTGAAGCATAACTGCTGCCATTACAAATTATAATTCACAGTTTGTAATGTCACATCTATTCACACTGCTGTATGGACATTATATTTAATGTAATTAAGAAATGTTGCTAAATTTGTTTCCAGAATTACAGAGTTTGAATGTAAAGGTCCACATAAATATGAAACTAAACAATATTTACTCTTGAAATTACAAAGAGAAATGTTGAATTGTTAGTATGGACATAAACTATACGGAGCTACAAATTAAATTACAGGCCATTTGTTTTGTAAAATCACAATACTTATTTGTAATTATTGTGATTTTACAAAACAAATGGCCTGTAATTTAATAAAACACTGTATAAAAAATATAGTTTTTTTTCTATACAATAATTAGAAATAAATGTAATTTGTCATTATTAGCATAATAATAATAATAAAAATGGGTTGTTGGGTTGTTAATTTACAGATAATGTCTGTAATTTAAGCGTTTTGTATACAATTTTGTAAAAAAAAAGTTATTATCTATATATATATATGTAAATAGAATGAAATCAGTAGAAAAATACAACAAAATATAATATATATGATAAAATAATATATAATACACAAAATAGAATAAAAAATATAGAATAAAAATATATAAAATAGGGTTTTTAATGCTCGTAATTTCACTGAAATTTGCCTGAGAGTTAATAAAACACTGTATAAACAATTTAGTGTTTTTTTTCTGTACGATAATGAAAAATAAATGTAATTTGTCAACAGTTAACAGTTGGTTTATTTACAGATAACATCTGTCATTTTGTTCACAATTTTAAAAAAAAAAAACACACCCAAAACTACTGTAAAAATTAAAAGTTATTTTCCATAAAATTTAGATTTTTTTTTTCCTTGCAGTGTAGAGCTGCAACTAATTATTATTTTCATAATAATATTATTATTATTAATAATAATAATAATAATAATAATAACATATATATATATATATATATATATATATGTGTGTGTGTGTATATGTGTATATATATATATATATATATATATAAAGAAATAATACTGACACGATTAAAAAGTTGCCAATACTTTTTGGATCGACTAATTGATTAATCACTAATCACTATAGTTTGACACACATGTAAACATGCATCTTGAATAATCATCCAGTCCATGTTCATCCATTCAGTGTTTTTTTTTCTTTGCAATAATTGTGACAAGTTTCTATTTAATTTTTATTGTTGGTCTTTGTTTTTTTTTTATATCATGTTTATAAATATGCCTATTTTTTTCATGTCCTTGTGTACATACCTGCCCTGTTTATTCTTTACCTTTATTTGTTCAGCTTTGTTCTCAGTGGTTTTGTCTGTTTCTGTGTCAGTACATGAGAGCAATGGAAAAACATTCCTTCTGTGTGTTCACATACATTGATATGAAATTGATTTGTCTATAAAACAAAAAGTCGATCAACAGAGATTTGAACAGGAATTTTTTTTGATAATTTCAGCTTCTCAAAATGTGCAGATTTTCTGTTTATCTTATGTACGTGATAGGAAGTTGAATATATATATGTGTGTGTGTGTGTGTGTGTGTGTGTGTGTTTAGGGTTGTTGGCTGCACAAAACAAGCACTGTAAAGACTTCACGTCGGACTCTGAGAAATAATAAGTCTCAAGTCTTAATCTGTGTGCAACAATTAGAGTCTGTGATTTCAGGCTCCCTCCAACAATGTTACCACAAAATGTATGAAATTAAAACACACAAGTGAACATAACATGATCTACTGGTTCCCTACGAAGCATCCAGACCCCTTAGGTCATCTGGAACAGGTTTGTTGTGTGTTCCAAGAACAAGAACCAAGCAAGGTGAGGCAGCATTCAGTTATTATGCTCCTCACCCGTGGAACAAACTTCCTGTAGATCTGAGGTCTGCTCAAACTGTCAGCTCCTTTAAATCAGAGCTAAAAACACTATTGTTTAAGCATACTCTTAGATTAAATACTTACCTGCTGTATTCTACTGCCCGTACTTTTTAACTACACACTGCTGATTTATGCCGTTTATTATTCTACTTCTT
>NC_065508.1:31351624-31399007 GCF_006386435.1 Epinephelus moara
ATATATATATATAATGGAATAAAGTAAGAATTTAACCTATGGTTGTTGTTGCCATGGGTTACAGTATGACGTCAATATGTTAACAAGTCGATATATTGTGAGTATCAAGATATGAATTTTTCATATTATATTGAAAATTATACTGATATTTTTGTGAACGATATAATATGACCCAACCTTAGTGGGCTGCCCTTTTTTAAAATCTGGGCTGAGTGAATTAAAAAATGTCGGTCGTTGGGCTGTTTAAAAATTGCGGGTTAGCGCAGGATGTCCTGTGTCGCATCAGTGGCGATCTCTCTGACCAATCAGAGGTCCACAGTGTCTCGTTTAAAAAGAGTACCAGGTATCCACAAGTTTTACTGAAAGACATCCAAAAAGACCTGAGTCAAGTTGAGACGAGTCGTATACACAGTAATAGTTTAATAAGAGAGTTTGCTGTCGTAGATTTTCACTGTATTCGTGGTTATAGATTTCAGATTTTATTTCTTGTCTGAGGTTTTATGGTATTATTATAACTTCCTGTATCTTTCAGACTGGACTCTTAAAGTGAACATGCGTGACTCTGCAACACTCACGTGCATCTCCCCTTACTTCTTTCCAGGTGCGTTGCCGGGGGCAACAGCTGACTGACCATGTCCTTGTGAGAGTGGGCGGGGCTAGCTGGCCCATAGGTGGTAAGGAGGAGGAGGAGTCTCAGCCCTTAGCCCCTCCCCTTCTCCTCCCGCGACAGACCGAACGGACAGACACACAAACAGGCGTGGCTCTCCCCTCCCTCCTCCTCTTCCTCCTCCCCTCTCCTTCCCGCTCTCTTCCCCTCTTCTCCCACTCACCTCCCCTGTCTATCCCCTCGGGCCCGCCCCCTGCCACAATGCTGTGGTCACGCTGCTGGTGGAGAGCCTGAGGAAGCAGATTCTGGAAGGTGACCCTGCTGAGCCAGGGGACTTCTACCTGGTGAGTCTCAACTGTACCTGCAGCCTCACACCTGCAGCCTCACACCTGCAGTCTCACACCTGCGGCCTCACACCTGCAGCCTCACACCTGCAGTCTCACACCTGCAGCCTCACACCTGTAATTTCACACCTGTAGTCTCACACCTGTAGCCTCACACCTGCAGCCTCACACCTGCAGCCCCACCTGCAGCCTTACACCTGCAGTCTCACACCTGTAATTTCACACCTGCAGTCTCACACCTGCAGTCTCACACCTGCAGCCTCACACATGCAGCCTCACCTGCAGCCTTACACCTGCAGCCCCACACCTGCAGCCTCACCCCTGCAGTCTCACACCTGCAGCCTTACACCTGCAGCCCCACACCTGCAGCCTCACCTGCAGCCTTACACCTGCAGTCTCACACCTGTAATTTCACACCTGCAGCCTTACACCTGCAGTCTCACACCTGCAGTCTCACCTGCAGCCCCACACCTGCAGCCTCACCTGCAGCCTCACACCTGCAGCCTCACACCTTCACCCCTACACCTTCAACCTCACACCTGCAGCGTCACACCTGCAGCCTCACACGTGCAGCCTCACACGTGCAGCCTCACACCTGCAGCCTCACACCTGCAGTCTCACACCTGCAGTCTCACACATTGCACCCTCACACTTGCAGCCTCACACCTGCAATCTGACACCTGCAGTCTGACACCTGTTGTGTCACACCTGCAGCATCACACCTGCAGCCTCACACCTGCAATCTGACACCTGTTGTGTCACACCTGCAGCATCACACCTGCAGCCTCACACCTGTAGCAGCTTTAAATTATTCTCCACGGTTGAGTTAGTAATCCAGATGTCTCCGTGCAGGATGATTTTAAATCACGTCCAGTTTCTCACCAAAAGCTTTTAACCGTGTTTGGTCCAGATCAGAGTCACAGGAGGAAAATATCAAAATATGTCAGATACTGATTTAATGTCTCTGACATTGTGAACATGCAGCAGCTGGTTTGTTAAATTAAACTGGTGGTAAACCTCACTGTGGGTCAGTTCGCTCCTCAGCTGTCCTGACCAGCTGCAGTTCTCGCAAACGTCCAGTAGATGATGCTCCAACAAAAAGCTCATCCAGCTTGACCTCCTCTCGTCCACTGTGAATTTTCCATCAGTCTTTATTAGATTATTTTCATCTGTTCATCTTTACATTTTTGATAAAGAGAGAACGATTGCAACACGCACAGTAAGATTGTCTTTGTCTTTTTGTCTTTCAGTCCCTGCTGGACCCGAAAACCCTCGCAGAGTGCTGGCCCCCAGATGGCTTGATGCCTGGTGAGTGTGTCAGATCCAGTGATCGCCTGTGATTGGCTATGTACACATCCAGATGTCTACAGCTGGATCATTCTGACTTGTAGAGTGATTTTACACCTACTCTGTTTGGTTCGGTTCAATCAAACTTAAGTTGGTTTGCCCCCTCAGTGCAGTTCGTTTGGGCAGGTGTGAACACAGCAATCGCACTCAGGTGTGCACCAAAACAACCAGACCAAGACCTTCTTGAAGAGGTGGTCTCAGTCTGGTTACAAATGAACTCTGGTGCGGTTGGTTTGTGATGGGAAGGTGTTCCGACCTGGATCTGAACCAACTGTAGTCACATGACACATTGTTTGGGTTAAACATGAGCATGTTACAGTCCTGGAGGATTATTAATGTGCACCTCCTCCTGTACTGCCTTAATATGCACATTCAGCACATCCAATGCATCAAAACATTGTTTTCTAGTTGGAGCCGCGCCTCGTTTTCAAACTGTATGGTTTGACTAAAATGAACAATGACAGCAATATAGTCCACGATGAGCAGCGCTAAAATCAACCTGCGTAGTTGTCCCTCCATTGTGACATTAGAAAGTGTCACATTTATCTTGCAAGTGTACTCTTCTTCAATGTTTGGTTTACTTCCTGGATTTTTCACACATAGAAATTCTGACCAATCAAGAGCAGCTTTCTCATGCAAGGCTTTGATCTGCTCCGCTTGTAAGTGCTGCCGTGAGAACATGAACCAACTCTAGGCAATTATACAACTTTGTGACAAAATTAGTCCCTGATTCAGACCCAAGGTGACGACTCTAGGTCTGAGAGCAGCCTTAGGATGCTTTCACTCCTGTAGTTCGGTTCATTTGGTCGCACCAGAGGGAAAAAATAATCCATTGTTGCATTTTAGTTTTGGTTCTGTTCCTGTTCACACTGATAAATGAATCAAGAGGAGTAAACATGAAGCTCTGCCGACTGACAGGTAACTCACTGATAGGACACATTAGGTGTATGTCATCCTGCATCATCAGGATGACATACATCACGTGAGGAGATCTTTCTCTTGGCATCTTTCACTGCCAAATTATGTGAGTAGAGCGATTTTGCGCTATATTCGCGAGAGTTGAAAAATCTGAGCTTCAGCTACCGAAGATGATCCTCAGGGATCGTATTACACCAAGGACGTACCAGGGGAATTTCATTCATCGATATAGCAATTTCACACGCGTATGACATGTGTCAACACAAAATAGTCTGGCATTCACATCATGTTTGCTGTGAACGCAACATTAGAACCAAAGTCAATAAGCAGAATCAGAATTAGACTGAGAATCGATAAAATTCAAATGATACCCAACCCTAAAGTACACGGAGTCGGATGCAGTGATGACAGTTTGAACAGCTTTTTAATCAGGTAAATACCTTCACTGACCTGCATATGTGTGACATGTATGCATTAACATGAATAGGTTATGGGATATACATGTGTACCTGGTGGACTCTAGTGATGTCTGTGTTGTGTCGATATGAAGAGGCCCAGACTGTGGATATCTTTGGAGGCGAGCTCTGTATATTTCTGACAATAAGTGGCAAAAAAAAAAAAATCCTCCATCACACACAACCATACAAACTTGATCCCTGACACAAATTAAGCGACACAAGATTATGTTGGCATAAAATGAATTTATAAACAGCTTAACAGCGCTAAAACACAGAAATTACCACAAGAGTAATGTCGCTTACCTCTCCCACAGAGCACAACAGCAAAAGGGGAGAGGTAAGGCAGGAGACACCCCTTTATAGGTGGGGCACCCCCAAAGGTGAATGTAGGGGTACAGGAACTGAGTATCAGATGTTCCAGATATTGATATATTTTGTGTAATTATAACACTTAATATTACAAATGTATATTTGACTTGTCACTCATACTACAGCTCATTAATAGACCCTGTTGCACATGATCTTTCTCAGGATCAGTTATGAGATCGTGGACAATTTCATCATCAGCAGATGGATTTATTGTTGGTGTCACTGTTGCTAAAATCACAGATCTGTCAAAGTCCTGTGGTTGGTTTGTGTTTTTTGCACACCACAAATGAACTGCACCAGAGTCTGTGTTGAAGCGGACTGAGACACACCTGTACGGGCGTCTCTGTTCGGTTGTTTGGTTGTTTGGTCTGCACCAGGGTTCAACCGACAGCTTTCACTCCGGCCTAAGCAAACCTTCTGACCGCGCAAACAGACCTGAGTTTGTTTTAACTGAACCAAACAGGTCAGGTGTGAAAGCAGCCCCAGTCTCTGACACTGGACCCTTTGTTTCCCATAATGCAACTCAGTAGTGAAGAAAACAAATGTCATGCAATCATATCAGTGATGTTGTCACATGACGTGTGTGTGTGTGTGTGTGTGTGTGTGTGTCTGTGTCCTCTCAGAGAGCAGCTACTGGCAGCTCTGCCCTCCCTCCAAGTCCGGCCTGCAGGGGGGGTTACTGAGCTCTAGTTTCCCCCCTGGCCCCGTGCCCCTGGTGCCCCCAGATGCTCATCTGCAGGAGGGGGGCGACCCCCTGGACGGCACCCCCTCTCAGCCGCAGCAGCACCGGCCCCTGGCGCCCAGCACCTCAGCGTCCGAGCTTTCCCTCCCCGGAGCGCCGGTGGCGCCTCCCGGCCCCGGGCCTCCTCCACCTCCTCCTCCGCCACCTAAACGGCACTGCCGTTCACTGTCGGTGCCCGAGGACCTGTCGCGCTGCCGCTATACCTGGCGGCCCAGCGCCTCGCGGGTGTGGACTCCTGTCAGTCGCCAGCAGTGCCATGGGGGAGCAGGGGGAGGAGTCACAGGTGGGGGCGCGGGGGCGGCAGGAGGGGGTATAGGGGTAGGTGCAGCGGGGGGAGGAGCTTGTCCTCTCCGCGCTCCCAGCTCCTCTCTGAACTCGTCGCTGCACTCCTCATCCAGCCCCACCTTCTTCAGCCTGGCGCTGTCTCCGGACTCCCCGCTGCCTTGGAGCTTCCCCTGGGACCCCAGCGAGGCGGCGGCGGGGGGAGGAGCCTGCTGCTGCTTCTTCCCTTCCCCCTCCTCCTGCTCCTCCTCGCCCTCTCCTCTCCACCCTCCTCCCCCTCCTCAGAGGCGTTTCTCCCTCTCCCCCGTGCTCATCAGAGACTCGGCGGCCTCCACGTTCCTGCCTCCACCTCCCGTGCCGAGCCAAGCGGCGGCGCGTCCACCGAGCTGCTCGGCCGTGGCCGGAGCGTCCGTGGGGGGTCCGGTACCCGCCTCGCCCTCCTCGGCCTGCAGCACACCGTCATCTCTGCGACGCAGTCTGCCGCCGCAGCTGCCTCGTTGCCACTCGCAGCCCTGCGACCTGCTGCTCCTCAAACCAGGTCTGAAGAGACGCCGCGATCCCGACAGACCCTGTGCCCGACCCGTCCTCGACTTCACCAAGATGACTCAGGTACTGCTGGAAAATAATCAACACATCTCATCAGCTATTTTTAATTTTAGTCGTTTATTCTGAACATTGCTGACTTGGTATTAATCTGTAATGTTCAGCTGTAGTTTTCAGACCTGTTGACGTTTCTTTTGTCGCTCCCGCAGACCCGCAGCATCGACCCGCAGTGTCTGGAGCGCGGCGGCAGCAGGCTGGCCTGCGGCGGTGACATCAGCATGGGCATGGAGGCCTTCATGGGTGACTTCCGGGGCTCCTGCTCGCCGGCCGAGTGCCTGGGCAGGACCAGCATCGGGCCGCTGAGCGAGAGTGACGAGGAGTGCCGCGAGGACGACGACGAGGACGACGGTGAGGAGGAAGCCGAGGAGCGCGAGGCAGCGCAGCAGGCGGTGTTTGAGAGGGATTGTACAGAACTCGACTTGAACTTAATAGAAGAAAACTGACGCGTTTGTAAATGGAAGGCTGTTTCAGTTTTTTAGTTTTATTTTCAATTGATCTGAAGCCCCGCCCCCCTCTTCCTGGACCACCATCGTCTCAACACTCCGCGCCTCCTTGCCACCAATCAGCAAGGCTCTCAGGAACAACACCTTCTCTCATTGGATGAGCTGGGGTAAACAAAGCTGATTGAGGACGACAGTGATGATGTGACTGCCACGGTAAAGACTCAGCGCTGTGGAATCCTCCTGGCTGCTTTTTAACGTGTTGGAAAGTTAAAGTGGGCGTTAACTCTGCTCGCCAACCTGCATCTGACCTTCAGTTACCCTCATGACCTCTGCGTCCATCATGCTTACACTCCAACAAGCCATTGTTGAGGTACCTGAAGCCCAGATGCAGCTTTGTCCCACTCAGACAGTCCAGGCGCGTCTCAGCATCCAGGTGTCTTCCAACACACAGCTGCTGAGTCTCTGCAACACACTACAGTCTGACGAGGCCGTCACCGCACTGCAGCGCCAACCTGACATGTCATCACCGTGTCCGTCACATGGTCCTGCACCGCATCACAAACACTAGACACTCTTATCTCAAAGAGCAGATTTAAAGGGCCAGTTCACCCAAATCACAAAAACACATTTCCTCTGTTTCACTAAATAAATTCAACTCATGACGTCAACAAAACAAATACTCATTTTTACCTTCAGTCCACAGTTGGAAACATTCAAACAAACACTGAATGGTCTTTGATCATTTTCAGAATTCAAAAGTAAAGGTTTAAGTTTTTTACTCTTAAACGTGGACTCTGTTTCTATGTGACTCGTGGAGAAAACAATATGTGAAATAGTTCCAGTATTGAGTGAGAGCAGTGGCAAAAAAAGCTGCAACAGTGGAAATGTTCACACTGTCTGTAAATGTCCACTAGAAGTGTTTTTGTCACTGACAGGCTCAGATTGTTATTCTAAGTGTCTGACAACATTATGGAAAGGATCCCTACAGAGATAGACCTTTTTTGTTAAGGAGCATGTGATGGCGATTTTAGGGCTCTCTGTGCTGATTGAAAAGGATCTTACTCTTGAACACAAAGCTCTGTCTCTGTAAGGATCCTTTCCATAATGTTGTCAGACACTTAGAACAACAATCTGAGCCTGTCAGTGACAAAAACAAACACTTTTAGTGGACGGACACTGAGGTGTGAACAGAGTGGAACAGCCTGTTTCACTGCTCTTGCTCAGTACTGGACCAGTTTTAAAAAACTGTTGTTCCCATTAGTCACAAAAAACACAGGAAGACGGGGTCCCGTTTGAAAAGTACCAAATGTACCAAAGGCGACGTTCCAATGAATCAGTGGATTCTTTCATCCAATTAATAATGAGCTCTTCAGAGATACTTGCTGTGTTCAGCCTGACAAAACCAGGCTGAGAGTTCTGTCTTTAAATTCACTTATCATAGTCTCCATGATAAAATCTTCATTACCCAACAGATCATTTTTTACATACAGGAACATGGTTTTGCATTTAAACTTTTTAGTACCCGTGTAAAGCAGGAGACCAAAGTAACATCTTCTTTTTACACTTCCTCAGTCCCTCCTGGATGTCACGGTCCCCAAGAATTAACACAAATTCAGCCAATCCTTGTGATTTCTGCGCAGCCGTACAGTCTTGTCCAATCACTGCACCTTGAGTCACACACAAAGTGACAGAGCTAATGGTTAGCATCACATTGCTAACGTGAAATCATGGTTATTAACAGGTTTAACAACAAAGTCAAGCGGTTTCAGTGTCAGTGTGAGCTTAACAGTTCAGCTTCGGATGTTAACCTCTACACAAAATATTATGAGCAGTGATGACATCACGTTGTGCAGTGTTAGCTCATGCTAACTGGGCAGAGAGTGCAGGAGAGCAGCTGTCCTTGGAGACGGTCCTTCAGCGCCACGTGAAATGTCAGCAACCTTCACAGATAGATTCTCATTCCATGGGAACACTGAATGCTCATAATAATAAGCTCCGAATCAGAAACAAACTTTCTGGAAAAGCTGCTTTGAAATCCGGCGTTTCACAACAATCCCATAAACACCCCATGAAGTCCAGGAGGGACAGATGTCTTTATTTATCAGAGGGGACAAACGTCTTCAGCAAATAGCATTTTTAGTCATTTAAGTTTTGCAGCAAAAACATTTTAGTCACATTTTGTTGAGCATTTTTAATTTTTATGTCTTGTGGGCACACTGAAGCTGCAGATGTCTCCAAACTTAAAAAACCCAACAGCATGAAGAAAAAGAATCAGACTACTATAATGCAGACGGGTCAGGTTTGAGGCTGTTTGGTTTCAGTCAGCTCAGATAGATTTAGTTTTACGTTGAATATTCAGCAGAAATATCTCTCCTAGACACAAGTTTACCAAACGAAAAATGTTTTTGAAATTCAGGTGAAGTGACTCATTAGTGAATATGAGGATATGTGATCAGATATCATTAAGGATTTTAGGTATTAAATAGCCGACTTATTGTTTATTTATTTATTTTTTTAATGGGATTTGTTGCCAAGAAGAAACATGTAGAATATCACCAGACTTTAACGACACGTCACACAAGCTGCTTGTGTTGAAAATTAATCAATAATTTAGCGTCCTGATTTTGTGGCCAGCCAACACTTAAAATTTGTTGCAGCCCAATGTCTCAAATACCGATTCATATTATTTTATCTGAGTAAAACATTTTAATTTGTCACCATGTGATTAAGTTAACGTTGATATCAAAGAATTGTAAAATGAATCATGATATCAGGAGATCAGAATCAGTGTTATTGACAGAACAGTTCAGAGTCTGGTGCAGAGTAAACACACACACACACGCTACATGTTGAAGTCATGTGACCTCAGCGTGGTGATGCGTTCAGGTTCGCTGCAGTTTTGTGGCGTTTTCGTCTCGTCAGACTTCACTGAGGGCAGGTAGCCACTGATGCTGTTGTTCACCTGAGTGTTCACACATTCCTGTCACAACACACACTCCTGCTTATTCACTCTCCTGTGTGTGTGTGTGTGTGTGTGTGTGTGTGTGTGTGCGTGTGCGTGTGCGTGTGTGTGTGTGTGTGTGTGTCTGACATCTTGATAACTCCTGGTGGTCATGTGACTTGATTCCAGATTGAATCCAGATTGTGTCCTGATGTATTTTATCCACATTAACACCAGACTGTTTGAAGCTGCCAACGTGTACGAGTGCTCACACTGCTCACAGGTCCAAATTATAAACAAATTCTTTTCATAAAGTAGTCAAAAGAAAATTAAATTAACATAAATTTTGATAAGGGTCATGTCAGAAGCATGTTCCATTTAGATATTCCAAATTAGGCCTTATTCAGAGCAGCTTCCCTTTAAGACACTTGGGATAGACCGATATTATTCGGCTTTTAGGAGCGTCTCTTGGACATGTATACACTGTATTCGGAATACGCGTGAACTGAGGTTTTTAACAGCAGTTTTTGTCATGTAAAATCTCGTCCAGTAAGTTTAGTACAGTTATTAGTGGATGTTTTGACAGCAGCCATGTTGGAAATCAGATCAATAATCAGCTCAAACTGCAGAAACACAACACAACACAACTTTTTGACCTGCCAGAAATCCATCTAATCTGACAGTGACTACATTTACACACACACACACACACACACTGATATTCCAGTATTATCCGGAATATTACATATTCCAAATCTTATAGGGATCACGTAAATGGCATATTCCATTTGGATATTCTGAATTAGGTCTTATTCCAAATGAACCTGACTGATGATGTGTGAAAACAATTATCCCCATGGGGGCATTAAAGAACCTAACCTAACCTAACCTAACCTAACCTAACCTAACCTAAGCATTTTCTGCTAAGACATGTGGGATATGTCGACATTATTCTGGTTTTTGGAGCGTTATTTGGATGTGCACATTGTGAAATTTAAATCCTAAAATCATTCAACCATTTCAGGGTGAAAATTTTGGCTGCGTCTGTTGATCGTCTGCATGGAAGTTGTTTGAAAAGGTTCGATACTAGTCATGATACAGTATTTCAGTTTTGCATCAGCGTGCGAATACCAAAATTAATTATTAATATAAATATAAACACGTTTCTAAAAAATATACAGATATGTGTGTGTGTGTGTGTGTGTGTGTGTGTGTGTGTGTATATACACACATACATACATACATACATACATACATACATATATATATGTGTGTGTACATTTTACAGAACAGAAGAAGTGAACATTGTCAGATATTAAATGTGGTAACAGAAGCATAAGACGCACTCAGTACTGGACAGTTTTCAGTACTTTATTATAAACAGTCGTTGACAGGAGACATTCAACCAAATTTTTGGGTGCTTTTATTCTCAGTCTGGATTTAACCTCGATGCTGAAGATGCACAGAACCACCAGGTGTGAATGTGATGTCAGGAAATGTCTGAAAAAGTTCACAGGTTATGATGGCATTTTTTTATTTCCTCCAAATTCCACTTGAAACCCATAAAAAAAAAAGAGAAACTGCACATTGAAGGTCTCCGGACCTTTCACAGCATTTGACCGAGCATCCAGCGGCGCTGCTGCGTGACGGACCACACAGCATGTTTTCCATCCTTCAGCTTTTCTACTGAGAATCATCACATTCCTTCCTGCTTATCATCACAAATCAACCTGCAGAGAGATAACCCGTCACAGTCAGAGGTTTAGTTTACTTTTAATGGTTAATTTTCACGTTGTGATACAGTTGAAAACAAAGGCCTCTTTCAGGGATGCATTCAAGGACACGATAACATCCGACATTTGATAGTCACCTGCCGAAAACAAAAAGCTTCCAACAGTGAGACTCAAACCCAGAAGACAATCAACAAGTCAACAGGAAAGTTAACGTAAAAAATGTTTGAAAAAGAAAACGTGCGTTTGGTCGTTTTATTCCAGCAGATGAGTCTCAGATGCCGAGCTGTCCCTGAATACACCAAAAAGGAAAAGATTTGGTGAAGTTTGACTAAAGAGTAAAGACGTCTAAACGCTGACTGTGATGGATTGTCGTGGTTTATAATCGTGGCAACTTTACTGTTAAATTTCGGACCTTTGTTTAAACCCAACAGCAGCGAATTCACTTTGTAAAAGATTGTTTTTGTGTTAGCGAGTTGTTTCATTCAGAGGGTTTCAGTTTGTGTGACTGTTTCTTCTTCTCGGTCTGATGTCGGAGTTTATCCGTCACATTGTTGGGGGAGGGGTGGGGGTCAAAAAATGTATTTTTGAACTGAAAAATATCCTCTTGCACTCTTAAAGGAACAGTTCAACATTTTGACAATTGGTTATGTGTTAAGTACATAAACTGGAGCTGGGATGGGATTAGCCTAGCTTAGTATAAAGACTGACGATGATGGGTTTAAAAAAAAAAAACCTAATTACAATTGCTTTCACATCGACTTATAATTCCAAGTTGCAGTTGTCAGGAATCGATATCCCCAGTCGGGGAACAGAACTACAGACATGTCAACAAACAGTTGGCAGTCACGTTAAAATAAAATGTGATGTTAACACAAATACAATTTTGCAAATTTTATAGGAGCTTTGCATTTTTTTGGTTTCACTTGGTCATTAACTGCTTCAAATATTTAATCTAATTTCATCTAAATTTTTATCTGTTGTGGCTACAAGGTTAGCATTAGCGCTAACAACCTTGGAAAGATTCCTAAATTGGGATAAGATGTGTTTTACTTTATCAACAAACAACAAAAAACTATGTGGTCAAATATGATAAAATTATTCACAGTGGAATTACAGCTGCCTATTCAGGTCAAGAAAATCTGGTGTAACACCAACAGAGACACAGGCTAGCTGTTTTCCCCTACTTCCATTTTTTTATGCTAAGCAAGGCTAACCACATCCTGACACCCAGACATGAGACTGGTAAACATCTAAACTTCTCACTCTCAAAGAGAAAGATAATAAGACTATTTAACAACATGTTGAACTGCTCCTTTAAAGTAAGGTTAAAGTTTGCTATCAGCTAGCGTGTTAGCTTCGTGTGCTGTCCATTAGAAATTTTAACTTGGTTTTAAAAAAAAAAACTAAAAAAAAAAAACGTAAGGCTCAGTTCTCAGTTCACGCAAATTTACAAAACAATCAGGAACGAAACATTACATTTAAAAACACAGAAATGGATCCAAAAATGTCCCTGTAACACAGATGTACAAACACACAATATGTCCATGTAATTCACATACACATAATATGTCCCCATAAAACACACTCTTGCACACAATATGTCCCCGTAACTTACACATACACACAATTTGTCCCTATAATGCAGGATACACACTATGTCCCTGTAATACACATATACACACAATATGTCCCTGTAACTTATACATACACACAATATGTCCCTGTAACTTATACATACACACAATATGTCCCCGTAACTTCTACCTACACACAATATGTCCCTGTAACTTATACATACACAATATGTCCCCCTTACTCACATAAACATACAATATGTCCCCATACTGCACATATACACACAAAATATATACACATAATATGTCCCTGTATCTTGCAGATACAGACAGTATGTCCCTGTTACTCTCATATACAGACAATATGTCCCTGTATCACACATGCACACAATATGTCACCATAACACACATATACACACAATATGTCCCCGTAATACACACTTCTGCACATAACATCCCTGTAACACTCATACGCACAGAATGTCCCTGTACACCTGTACACATGCAGTGTCCCCGTATCACGCATAAACAAACGGCCCTCTCCACACACCCTCCTGGTTTGTTGGTTTGTTTCTGTTGATTGCTCCATAACGCCCAACATAAGCCTTAACTGAACATATTCTATTATTCTGTAAATCAAACAGTTAAAAAGAAAAAAAAGGAAAAGACAAAACTAACGGAGAAGAAAAGGAAATGTGTACTGTAGCTGTTAAATTTTTAGTCCCTCTGTTCATTATTTTCTGCTGTTTTTTCTTAATATTTCTAATCTGATGTCTGAGCGTGATGAGGTGTCGGCGATGAACGCATCGTGTTTGAAAAAATAAAAGAAGCTTCAGGATGGAGGAGGAGCTGTAAAATGGAGGAGCAGTCGTGTACAAAGTTAGCAGAGAGACTCGGACATCTCTTGTCTTTTAGAAATGTTTTTTATTGTATGTGATTAAAAAAAAAGAACAATGACAACATGGCAATTTGAAAAGCAGTTTGTGAATAAATTAAGTTTATTGAGAATTATTTTACAAAGAAAGGGGAAAACTGGTGTCCTGTGTTTATTGTCATCACTCAGAAAATAATTCTTTTACAACTAAACAGAGATCTTGATACGTCCCTCATGGTCACGGTTAAAGGAGCCCCGCCCTCTGCCCACATTCAGACCACATGACTGGCTGCTGTTGCCACTCTCCAATTTATTGTCAGGTCTTTTAATACAGGAATTAACAAGAGACAATAGATGAATCAGTTATTAATATTTTTCTGAAGCTGTTGTAAGTTTATTTCAATCAGGTCAACATGATATTTTTAGTTAAGTTTACTGTGGCTGTTTGAAATTTAGAAAAGATGTACTGTAAGGATACAGTTTCAGTTTTAGAAAAACAAACAAACAAGACACTGGAAGAATACAGTTATAGTTTTTATCAGGAACAGTCATGATATTTTGAAGCTGAAGTTTACATTTTTAAACAGGTAGGAAAACAGTCAGTATTCTGATAAATGCCACAACTTCATGAGAATAATTATGATGTGAGAGTATAGTTGTGATTTGTTTTTTTTAAAGTAAACATTTACAAATAAAGCCACAATTTTATGAAAAGTCACGATACTGTGAGAATAAAGTTGCAATTTGTTTAAAAAACAGTCAATATCATAAGAAAAGTTGCACCTAGGTAAATGAAAATAAAGTTACTGAACAGAACAGAAAATTTAGATTGTGGAAATAATTATAATTTGATAATTGTCTTAATTTTATAGGAAAAAAGCCATAATGCTATGAAAAGAAAGTCAATTTACACAAAAAAGTTAGTATTATGAGAAAAGTCACAGTTTTATGAGAATAATCAGGATATGACCGTACAGTTAGTTTTATTGAGAGGAGATATTTTAGAAATAAATCAGTGCGTAACAATTTCATTACGAAGGTCATCTTACTATGAAAATTAAACTGCAATTTTGAGAATTGAGAATGAAGTCTCAATTTAAAAGAAAAGGGGTGAATAATTAATTATTAATCTTCACAATTTTGAGAATAATTATGATATGAGAGTATAGTTGCAATTTTATTTTTTAAAGAGTCAATCTTAAAGAATAAATTTGCAGTTTGTAAAAAAAAGTCAATACTATAAGACAAGTTGCACTAAGGGAATATAATATAATATATTTGTAATTTTAAGATAAAAAAAAAAGGTTATGTTGTGGAAATACTTCTAATTTAAGAATAAAATTTTGATTTAAATGACCAAACAAATCCAGATAGAGTAAGAAAATCTCGATTTAAAAGAAAAGGTCAAAAACGTAGAAAAAATGAGAGTTCTGTTGCAATTTTATTTATTTATTTATTTTTTAAAAAGTGAGTCTTGAAGAATCAAGTTGCAATTTGTGAAAAAAAAGTCACTATTATAAGGAAAGTCATATGTAGGGAAAAAAACCCATTTGAGAATATCAATGCAATTTCAAAAGAAAAAAGATTTTCAAAGCAAAAATTTGTCATTTAATGAGAAAATAGTCTTAACTTTTTGTAAAGTTATAATAATAATAATCTGCCTTGCCCCTCCCCCTCAACTCAAAACATGTTTAATTCTGGAAAAAACAAATTTTCAGAAAATTTGAAATTAAGTCTAAATTTAATCAGAAAGAAACTAAGATGAGAAGAAAGTCTCAATTTGCAAGAAAAGGTTAATATTATAAGAAAAGTCACACTTTTATGAGAATTATCATGTTATAAGAGTGTAGTTGGAATTTTATTTTTTTTTTTTTAAAAAGTCAGTCTTAAAGAATAAATTTGCCATTTATGAGAAAATAATTATTATCAAAGTATGACAGAAAAGTCATACTTTGGTGATTAATTCCAATTTCAAGAAAAAACAGATATAATGAAAACAAAAAACATAATTTCTGATTTAATAAGAAAAAAGTATGAACTTTATGTAAAGTTATAATAAAATGAGAATAAATCGGAAATTTATGAGAATGATTTTTATGTCTTGCTGCTCACTATCCAGTTAAATTGGGTTAAAATTCTGGAAATGTATTTTTTTCTTTATAAAATGTAGTCTTATATAATCAAAAAGAATAAAATAGAAGGTCTTAAGATCCAAGAGAGGATTAATATTGTTGGGAAAAGTCTCACTTTTATGAAAATAATTATGTTACGAGATTATAGCTGCAGTTTCAATATTAAAGAATAAATTTGCCATTTATGAGAAAAAAGTCACTTTTGAAAGAAAAGTCATAGGTGATTAGCTGTAATTTCAAGAGAAATTTTTTTTAGTGAAAGCGTGTTGACATGAAGCCATATGTTTATTTATTTATTTTTTAGAAATAAATCAATATGAGAAAAGTCACTTTTTTTTAATTTCACAGTTCTGAGATCAGTGATGAATATTTATAGTTTTATTGAACAGGGACAGGGCACATTGATAAGCAGTGAACAGACACAGTCACAGTTTATAAGCATGCAGAAAAATAAAGAGAACATTGTCAGTAATTAAAACAAATATGAGAATGTTTTGTCGTATTTTGGACATAATTCATCATCGTTCAGAGGAAAAGAGTCGTTCACCACATGACGGACAGGAAGATCAATAAAACATGAAACAATAAGTTTATTATAAACTGTTAAAACTTAAAATCAAAGTGCAGGTGAAGAGTATGAGCTTCATGTTCCCTCAGGTACACTGACGCCACGCTGACTCAAAGAAGGGTGAAGAGATGAGATGGTTCACTCTGTTCAGTTTTTCTCCGCAGGGCTGCTCTCAGAGGAGGCGCCGCTGCTGCTGATGGTGCTGGTGGTGGAGGAGGAGGAGGTGATGGCTGGGGCCGAGGTGATGCTTATGGGGACGACCCTCTCCTTCCCATCATGCACCGGTTTCTCCCGGGGAGCCTGAATCTGCAGCTGCCCCCCCACCAAAGAGCATGTGACGGTCTCGGGGTCGACGCCGTCCGGCAGGTCGAACTCCTGCCTGAACTCCTGACACCTGTATGTGTAGGAGCCCTTCTCGTCCTCCTGCTTCTTCTCCGTCCTGCCACTCACCCTCAGCTTCCTGCCCACCTGTTTGACAGACAGCTCCTCTGGGGAGAACTCTTTGGTGTCCAGGCTGATGGCGAAGCTGCTGCCGTCCCTCCCCAGCTCCTGGAAGGCGATGGGCTTGAAGACCCCTGTCAGGGACGAGGTCTGGTCGATCTCCTCAAAGATCTTCTGGTGCAGCCTCTCCATGTACTCCATGCTCTGCCTCATCTCCTGCATGTGGCGGATCATCTCTTGTTCAATGTGATAGATGAGCGGCCGGGTCTCGGGCCACAGGCTGCGGACGGGCCAGTGCATGTCCAGGAAAGGCCTCATGGCGAGGGTGGTCGGCTGGAAGGCGCTTGGGCACAACATCCTGCTGGAGGTGGTGGAGGTTTCAGATGAGCTGTCGCTTCGTCTGGAGTCTGTCTGCCCGTCTGTCTGATGTCCTGCTCCTTATATACCCACACACACCCCACTGGAAAGTTCCAGCAGCATTCCTGTGTGTGTGTGTGTGTGTGTGTGTGTGTGTGTGTGTGTGTGTGTGTGTGTGTGTGTGTGTGGTATATGCGCTCACAGTCTAAATGCAGCGCAGCTGGTATTCCTGCAGTCTGTTGCCACATGCCGACACATCTCAGCTTTGTTCTATTTCTGCTGCGGCCTCTGTCATGGTCTTTATAAAGCAGGTGAGCACAAACAGTCACGTCATCAGTCGTTTTACAGGAATTAAACTACATTAAATTTAGTGTTTTTATTCTTTATTTTTTTATCTTTAACTCAAATCTTTTATTTCTCAGTGACAGAGTTTAACTAAAGCTCCAGTGTGTCGGATTTAGGAGGATATGTTGGCAGAAATTGAATAAAATAAGTGTGTTTTCTTAAGTGTGTAATCACCTGAGAATGAAAATCGTTGTGTTTTTGTCACCTTAGAATAAGATGTTTATATTGATATAGGGAGCAGGTTATCGTCTACGGAGATCGGCGTGTTTCTACAGCATATTCTCACTCCCAACTCGTCACATATCACTGCTTGTTCAGAGGACTTTTGACATCTACATATGACGCTAGGTATGCTACTGCGTCTGTTTTTGATGTTCCAGAACCAGTCTTAATTTTGTTGTTAAAAACTATTAAGTAAATTTTTCGTCAACGACCTTTTTCCCATGATGAAAACGAGACAATGACGAGCTCAAAATAGATCTTGACAATAAAAAGATGACATCTATGCTTCATTGTCACTGACGAGACGAGACGTGATAAAAATGGTAGTGATGCACTGTTGTACATTGAAAGCCGAGAACTACCATGCTTGTAATTATCTCCAAATGCTGCATGAGCGACAGGCTGGTAAATTACAGTAAATAGTTGGTGCCAGGATGTTTCGCGAGCCACCTGCAAGAGCATTCGCATTTACAAAGATCAGCACTAACAGCCGCTCACAGTTACAGTAAAACTACCCAGTCAGATTTTAAATTTTGGTTGGAATGAAAATTGGTTTGACAATAACTTAAATGTCGAACAACACTGGAGTTTCATGTCGTGCGGACGTTAACATTACAACATGCAGGTGTTGGGTTTTGTTCTCCATACCTGATGACTAAATGTCGTTATTCTATCCAGCAGTAATTTCACTGACAAAAACTATGACACAAATTTTCGTCCGCAACCTTTTTTCCATTGCAATAACGAGGCGAGCCAAAAAAGATCTTGATTATAACAAACTACGATGAAATCTATGTTTCAAACTAAGATGGAATCAAAGTTCCATTTTCACTAACGAGACGTGATGAAAATATCCTTGGTGGACTATGAGTACACTGTGAGTGTAGCTGTGCTGTAAGTAAACAGTCTGAATTCAGATCAGTTTTCTCTGACAGAGATTAAAGTTTAGTTTGAATCACCAACTCTGCAAGAGGACACCAGTTTAAACCTCCAGACTAACATGTTGCAGATGAAGAAAGTTATGTTTCTGCTTCTTAACAGTCAGATGGATAAGTCAGTTTTCAATGAACCTGTGGGCAAATCCTAGCAGTCTCACATTAGTTATTTGTCACGTCAGTTTTTTCAGTGAGTAAATGAAGTGCTTCAGATTAGTGCAGGTATAATATTTGTGGCTGATGTCATTAGGGATACACACACACACACACACACACACACACACACACACACACACTCACTCTTCCCATCCAACACTATAACACCAGAAATAAAATGATCACAACACTGAGATATCTGGAAAACTGGAAAAATGCAGCAGTGATGACTTGAGTCTGTCTCAACCTTCCATCAGCAGAGTGATCACACTAACAGTGACATGTTCACAGTCAGCAGTTCATTTCATGTCCACTGGGTGTCCTCACACCTTGCAGGCTTATAAAGGGGTGTGTCTGTGACAACCAATCACATCTGTTAAAAGCAAGCATCACACCCAGCAACAGGGTCGACCGCACCTCCTCAGGAAGGTAAAAGTTTCTGTCCCTTCCTTGCTCAGAGTCGCTCTGAGAACTTTCCTAAATCACTCCTAAGCTCGTACTCCTTACAAAAAGTTTTTAGGCTGAGTTAGGAGCTCTCTGATACCCCGTTTACACGTAGGAAAAACGCACATATTTTCATGCGGTTTGGCCTCTTGTTTACACGCAAATGGAGTTTTTTTCACGGAAAACGATCATTTGTAAAAACTCCGGCCAAAGTGGAGATTTCTGAAAACGCTGTTTATGTGTTGCCGTCTAAACTGGGTGAAACGGGTTTAGGTTCTGAAACGTCACAGCATGCGCCAGCAAATGCTTGACGTCATGTGAGCGACCTATGTTTACACTTTGTTTGGCTACTGATCATGGATGCTGTTAAGGTGGTACTCATTTTTACTGTTTTGAAAGGAACAGGAAGTCACGCATCTTATTCGTTGTTGTTGTTGTTGTTGTTGTTGTTGTCGATTCTGAGGATTCTGATTGGCTTGCATGGCTTCATCCTTCTCCCTACACTGCCGCCCATAGGTTTGGCATAGTTATGACGGCGCTCGACGGCATATTTATCCAGGTTCATGTAAATGACTTTTAAAATAAATAAATTTTTGAAAATAAATAAATAAATGAATTTTTGAAAACGATGTTGTGTGCACGATGTTATTATTGAAAACGGAGGGGGGGAAATATTCGTTTCTCTAAATACCCGGCTATGTGTAAACGTGGTGTGAGAGTGTTCTCAGAACGTTTGTGAATTCGGCCCTTGAGACGTTTTTGATGCACACAGACGACTCCCTCCTGACAGGTGTGTCTGATTAAACAGCATCGTTACCACACAGGTGTGCTGTAGGTGGGTCACAATGAAAGGACACTCTGAAATGAAAAGTTTGATCTTAAAAGAAGACATTCATGAGGATGTATTGTATCTCTTGGTCACAGACAGCCTAAAGAATCAGTCACTATCTGTGTGACCTCCTGCAGTGTGACACTTCTCCTTCACACCGAGCTGATCAGGTGGTTGATTGTTGGCCGACTCGTCTCCACTGGCTGTGTGACGCTGCTGGATGTTGGTAGGAAGTGGAACATGCTGATCCAGAGCATCCCAAACATGCTCAGTGGGTGACACGTCTGGTGAGTCTGCAGGCCGTGAAACAGCTGAGGTGTTTCTTTATCATGCTGCAACATGAGGTCATGGCGGAGGATGAATGGCATGACGTGTCTCAGGATCTCGTCACGGTTTCTCTGTGCACTCAAACGGCATCAATAAAATGCACCTGTGTTCCATGATCCCACTGCCGCCATGGAGCATTAACAAATCGCTCGCCCAGAGAACACATGACGCGTTAATCAGTGTTGTTTTTTCTCTTTAATAGTCTTTAATGCTCTCTGTGTAGCTCCTTTATTTTACTGAATATAAATTAGCCTAGCAGCTAACTGAGATTTTGTCTACTCATATGAAGCCAGGGACAACAGCAACATTTAACAAAGATAACTTTACAACATTCGGCTCCATTACAGCTCACAAGGTTCACTGACAAAACAACTGTCTTATACCAAACACATTTTCCAAACAAATACAACATGCTAACGTTATTAGCACAAGCCTATGGTATTTGACATTGTAAAATTAGCCTAGCGATGAGCAAAGATTTCCTCTGCGCATATGAAGCCAGGATAAATCACACACAGGACTTAAAATGTTATTTTTGTGGAGGCTTTATGAGCCCCTTTTACACTGTCAGATTTTCCGCGAATGTTGGGCTGTTTTGCCGGCAAGCTGCGAGCGTTTAGAAAACACAGAGCCGGATTGGTGAGTTGATCCGAGGTGCCCAATTTTCCGCCTTGTAGGGTAATCATATTGGTGGAACCTTTTTGGTTTAAACAGTCCGAGGCGGCCTTACGCAACGGGAGGAGCTGTTGATGGCGCTGCATGTGCTAGCCACTGGCGGTGGATAAACAGGAAACAGCTGATAGCAGGAATTAGCAAGCAGCTAGTAGCAAGAGGGAAACGCAAACCTGACAGACACTGTGAAGATGAGCAAATGGGGAGACAAAGAATTGCGCGGCCTCCTTGCCCTTGCAAACGAAGAGGCCATTAACCGTCAGATGACGGGGAAGAACGGGCCACTTATGAGAGAATCGCCGAAGGACTGATCAGCCGCGGCTTCCCTCCACGTCACTGTTTACATCATACGCTAAGCTACACGTTTTGTTACTTGCTCACGCCCCCCATTGCCCTGAAAAAGGCGCATTCTGTATAAACAAAAGTAGGTAGGTGGCATTTTGCCGCACTCCCCGATTTTGTTTTTCTACTGCCAAGGCTGAAAGAAGACTGATTGGGCTTTCCTGCAAATTTGCACAATTCCTGTTTAAAAGGGGCTATTGTCTTCATAATTTATTGTTCCTTATCTGTGAAATTAAAGTAAATAAAAGCATTGTTTCCACTGAGGGAAATGGTTTCAGCCTATGAACACAGAGGTCTGCGTCGCTGCGACCTGTATTTCTGGGGAGTTGCATGTCAGGCTACGTCTAAACCAACGCAAAGTCTACTGCATAGGTCCGGTGTTGATTCGTTGCAGAAGTATAGAGTCTGCTTTATTCACGCATATGCAACAAGTCAGCACAAAATTTTCTAGCGTTCAAACCCACAGTAACACAACATGAAATTCGCATCACCTTTGGTGTGAAGACATTAGTGTATCATGGTGATTCCCACTCCTGTTAACGATGTGACTCAAACTCTAAAAAAAAAACGTTAAAAACGTTCCTTTCTCTGTTACCCTTTACAGATTGTGACACACCGGCAGGAGAGTGTCCGGTATACAGTCAGCCTCCCGGTTTAGAGACTTCTCGGTGAGCTGTCTCAGTCAAACCGAGTTTCTATTTTTGCCTCCTTTTTTTTTTTTTTTTTGTAATAAATCAGTGAAACAGCCCTCCCTGGATTTCAGTCAATCACATGTGAGCAAATGTCTCGGTAAACTATTAATATTGTCCATTTTCAATATGACCTCAGTCTAGTTGTCTTCCTTTATATGATTTAAGGGGTATATATTTTCACATCGGGGGATTAGCTCAAATGGTAGAGCGCTCGCTTAGCATGCGAGAGGTAGCGGGATCGATGCCCGCATCCTCCAATGACATATTTTCCTAAACTTTATCCAATTGATTTCTGAATTTAAGGAACAATTTAACCGCCGCCATGATTACAGTTTATAAAACCCACCGCCACCATGATTACAGTTTATAAAACCCACCTCAATGTTAGTGTGTTTCGGATTGAGCCAGACATGTTCAGGTGAGTTTATTTCAGGTTTGACTAAATGTAAGTGTAAAAATTGACCATTTAAAAATTCACCATGTCAGTGAAAGTATGTCGTTCATTCAATGACTGCGTTTCCTCCTCCGTTCATTAAAATACAAACCCGGGACTCATTACATTTATTTCATAAGTAAAACTGCATATTGGTACTACATAGATGTAATTTCCAGGACATAAAGTCGTACTTTCTTATAGACCCAAAACAAACTCAGTTTTATGTACATTCAGTTTAAAGATTTACGAAAAAGTAGAGCCTGGCGGAAGGATAGACAAAGTCCTGTTATTTATGTTCTTATTGATTTATTTATTTGTGCAGAGAAAATATAATTCTCAGCCTCTTTTCACTTCAATTGTTTTATTAAATACATATAAAAAGAAAAACATGACAAACATAAACACCAAGTCACACACTATTTAAATTTTCATTGCACTGTAATTTAAAATAGTTTTACTTTCACTAATCAAAGCAGAAAATCTGAAGTCTTTCTGAATTACATTTATATTTATTACCCAGCAGGTGGCGCTGCTGCTGATCACTGATACTGATACTCTGATGCAGGTAAAGCATTACTACACTGTAAAAATACTCTGTAACAAGTATATCCCGTATTGAGACTGTTATAAGTACAAGTATGCAAGTATAATCAGGAAAATGTTCTTAAAATGTTAAAAGTAAAAGTACTCAGACAGAAAAAATGTCCCTGTGACTGTTCTTACTATCTTATCATTACTCTGTCCTGAGTATTATTAATACTTGTATACTTTACTGCTGATACTTTAACCACGTGAAGCTGAGTATACCTGTGTACTTTTATCAGTTTGATTGCAGTAGGCCTACTTTTACCTGCAACAGAGTATTTTCACTTTAAAGTATTTCTTGTTTTACTTCAGTAAAGTATCTGAGTACTCCCTCCACCACAGAGAGTACTCCTTCCCTCCTCAGTACATGTTCTCTGATACTTGCAGTGAGTTATTAATTGATGTCTCTGCAGGACGGGACGCGCCTCCACCCGCTCTCAGATCAGCTCTCTGACAGGAAGACATCCAAATAAGGCCCGAGGAAGTGATGACGCGGCTGGACGATCTCCATGTGATGTAGCGCCTTAAAAAAACTTATCCGAGCTGTGACGTGTCGCCAGGGTTTCCGGCCATGGCGGCTGGCAGTGCTCCCTGTGCCCGTTTATCGGCTTCAGTCCGGCGGACAGACAGCAGCCACCAACCCGGACTGAAGTCTGGACCTCTCCGGATCGTCCACGCTCCAAAAAGCACAGCACAAAGAGCGCAGGGAGCACCGGAGCGTGCGTGTGCGGTCCGGTCTGCACGCTCACCGCTCGGACCAAATATGGGCTTCCTCCCGGCCATATTTGGGAATGTACGTCACGCAGGAGTCTTTATAAAGCCGGGAATCCTCATTGAAGAAAGTGACAGACTCAAGTTCAAGTTGTCAGCAACAACACGTCAAAACAAACAGTCCATGTTGTGATGACTCATCACGTCATCAACAAACATCCGGAAATAATCTTTACATTATCTTAAAGTCATCTTCTCCACGCGGGACCTGGAGCTGACGACCCTCCAGGTTGGCTTCCTCCGAGCATAACCGCCCCCCGCAGCAGCAGCCGCAGCCGCAGCAGCGTCAGCCCGGTCAGAGCGCCTCTCCGCCGGCTTCAGAAGCGGAGACCGACCCGGTCCCCCCGCAGGAACAGCCCGGTTCTCGGGAGCCTCCGGAGCGGCAGAGCTCCACACCCGCCGCCGCCTCTCGCTCTCCGTCCTCCAGAGAGATGGCAGCGACCAAAGCGGAGCTGCTCCTGTCCGCCCTGCAGATCTCCGACCCTCTGGCCGGCCTCCCGCCGCCTCTCTCCCCACTGGACGGTTTCTCGAAGCTGGAGGAGCTGCAGATGCTGCTGCAGAACGCCGCGGCCGGAGGCTCCCTACTGGCCGCATCCGCAGCGGAGGGAGCCGGGCTGCTGAGCGGAGAGCCCGGGGAGTACGGAGGTGAGGAGCGGGCAGTGGTGGAGGTGGTGACTGGTTAGGAGTATGTTTAGAGGAGGAGAAAAGTGTAAGAAAAAAAATGCACCAAAATGCCTTAAATGGTTCATATGCAGACATTATATGCAGAATAATGCTGAAAATTTATTTAAGGTGTATTTAAGGGGTTTCTCCCCTCAGAGAGGAGGGGGCTCTGGTGATTTAAGGTGTTTGAAGCACTTTTAAAGCAGTTTTATGGATGTTTGTTGTTGAGTGATGAATGAATGAAACATGCAACCTAGTTATATTTACTGTCAGTAAAACTTCCCCCCTTTTGGCTCACAGCTTTAAAAACCATCAGCAGTAAGAATCATTTAATCATTTTTATGAAAATTCTTAATAAATATATAAACAAGCTCCGTATGTGACGTCAGGACTGTTTGTGATCTGAGATCAGATCAGGGTTTTAAAGATTTCTTGGTTCTCTGAGTTTAAATCTGAAGTTGAGACACAGAGTATAAATATTTGTCAGATTCAGTGTTGCAGCTCGTTTGATGTCATCCTCGTTGCAGCCAATCAGAGCAGAGTAAACTTCCGCTGTTTCCTGTTGATTGAACTCTGACCTGCGGTTCTTCTTCTGTGTTTCTGTCTCAGACTCTCTGGCGGACCTGGACCTGCAGACTCTCCCCCCTCTCCCCCCTCGCCTCCCCCCTCTGGCCTACAGCGGCCGCTTCACCTTTGAGCCCGCCTCCAGTGGCAGCCTATGGGCGGAGCCTCTCCTCAGCCTGTTTACCGGGTTGGTCAGTGTTGGGGCTCCTCCCCCTTCAGCCTGCAGCCTCCCCTTCTCTTCGTCATCAGTGACATCATCGGTGACAACACCACCAAGCCTCAGCTCCATCCAGATCAGCTGTGGCTCAGGTGATGTCACCTCAGTGTTCTCTGCAACTCCAACATACACCTCCGCTGCCAGCTCCAACCTCCTCCCCCCCCCCGCTGAATCTCGCCCGGAGCCCGTGGCCTTCCAGCCACAGGGTCCTCCGCCTGCCTACCCCAGCTCCTCCTCCAGGCTTGGCCTCCAGCTGCCCTCCCTGGTGGTACCGATGCTCCCCGACTACCTGCTGTCACAGCCGCAGGAGGGCGAGCTCAGCCTGATCCAGGATCAGAAGCCAGAACTGTCGCAGAACCCTCCGCCGCTCACGCCACTCTCCACCATCAAATCCTTCTCCTCGCAGATCCAGACGCAGCCTCAAGGCTCCGCCTCTGGCCCCACCTACCAATCCCTGGTCACCAAACCCAACCGAATCAGGAAGTCCCCTGCCGGTCGGCAGTGCAAGACGCCACCACACGAGCGTCCGTATGCCTGCCCCGCCGACGGCTGTGACCGCCGCTTCTCCCGCTCTGACGAGCTCACTCGCCACGTGCGTGTACACACGGGCCAGAAGCCTTTCCAGTGCCGCATCTGCATGCGCAGCTTCAGCCGCAGCGACCACCTGACGACGCACATCCGCACGCACACTGGCGAGAAGCCGTTCGCCTGCGCCGAGTGCGGACGCAAGTTCGCACGCAGTGACGAGCGCAAGAGGCACGCCAAGATCCACCAGCGACAGCGGGAGCGCAAGAGCGACAGGAGCTCAGCCTCCTCTGATCCCATCCCCATCAACAAGCCCCCCGCCTACTCCTCCCCTCCCATCTCCTCCCCCTGCTCCTCTTACTCCTCCCCCGCTCACAGCTCCTCCTTCCCCTCCTCCTCCTCCTCCTCCTCTTCCTCCTTCTCCCCCTGCTTCACCTCCTCCTCGTCACTGTCACATCTCTACGCCTCCTCACCGTCCCCCCACCTTTACTCCTCTTCTTGCTCCTCTCCGATGGGGAGTCCTCAGTCGGAGCTCCCCTCCCCCCACGGCTCCAACAACTGTTGACGGACAGGAAATTGTCCTGTCCTGCCGTGACCTTCGACCTCAGACTGAAACTCTGCCTTTAAAAGAAAAACTCACATATCTGACTGACAAACTGTTCGTCTTATTATTGGTCTGATGGTGAGGAGGTCAGAGGTCATGGAGGAGGAGTCAAACACCTCGCTGTGTTTCTGTGACTTCCTGAGCTGCTGCGTCATTATGAGCCTCTGCAGCCACTGTAGTCAATGACAGCGTCTGTTAGAGTTATAAAAGTGGGCGGGACATGAACTTGAACCTTCAGCAGAGACAGTTAAAAAACTCTCAGGACCAAACTCCTGAAATAAGATGTGAAATCCTCTGAATGTAACGAGACGCTCGCTGATGGATGAGTGTGAATCTTTTATAATGTGTGTACATAATGTTTACATGTAGTAAAGTGTACATACATGACTGTGTACATAGTGTTTACCTACTGAGTAGGTTCTGGGACCTTCGTATGTTCACATGCAGGTCTGATTTTATACTGAAGGTGTTTCCTCTTGAAACCGAAGAGCTCCGAGAATAAAAAGTCAAAATACTGTCGATGCTTTTATTTCACTCTGATGACTGATGTGTCGAGTTGTGTCTCAGGGGTTTCATCAGCTGATGTTTCTTTGTTGTAAAAGTGTCGAGAACTTTGATCATTATTTGATCGTCTGCTGATGAAGACTGTGTGACACAGCTGAAAGCTCCAGAACAAGTGAGTCAGAGGATGTTCACAAGGTCAGAAATCAACTTTCACTCTGAACTTTTCAGCTGACAGAAAAAAAAGGAAATTCTAACATCCACACAGTTTCAACCTCCACTTACAGAAGAAGACCATGTGACACATGGTCAAAAGCTTCAGAGCCAGCGAGTTGAGATGAGCTAACGTTTCTTTTTTTACTTTAAGTTCAACAGAAATAAAAATACACACTGTTGATTAAAATCAGAATCAAATGATAATGAATCGAAGGAAACATTTGATGAAATAAATATATAATTTTAAAAAACAGACAAAATAATTAAATAATAAAACTGATAATAAATAAATGATTACATTAAGATAAATGATAAGATAATAAATACATAATATATAATTAAAAAGTATTAGATAATAATAATATTAATAATTAAAAATAAAATGTATAAATAGATACAAATAATTAAATGAAAAATAAATGGACACTAAATAAATAATTACAAATAATTAAATTAAACAGAAAATAAATTAATAATTATATACAAATAAATAAAAATAGAAAATAAAGAAATAAAAGAATATAATTATAAATAAGAAGTTAATTAAAATGTATAAATAAATAAAAAATAATGGAATATATAAGAAATAAATGGATACTATATAAATAATTAAATGAAATAGAAAATAAATAAAGAAAAAAAGATAATTAAAATGGATATAAACATAATTTAATAAGTGATAACTACATAGATACTAAATGAATAATTTTAGAAATAAATAAATGGAGGTGTTGAAACTACAGTGTTTATACGTACTGACAGTTTAACAGGAGTTTAAAGTGGCGCTGCTGCTGTTGACTGAATCTGCTGCACATTTAAACATTTATATATAAAACGAGTTTCAGAGACACGTCGTTGAGTCACAATCACAGTAATAAAAATAGTTTTTAGGTCAAATGAAAAGTCAAAGAGCACACACACACACACACACACTGTCATTAACGTAAGCAGTAAATCCTCTGTGTGTGTGTGTGTGTGTGTGTGTGTGTGTCAAATAGCCAATGGGATCAGAGTTTGTCAGTGGCCAGCTCTCGACAGGAAGAACAACACAACTTCAGCCCAAATATGGTGTTTCCTGTCACTGCAGCGGACGTCCTGACGCCCAAATAAGGATCTTCCTGCTGGCCGACCGGCCCCTCTGTTGGCAGGGCGCCTGGACTCTGTGTGTGTGTGTGTGTGTGTGTGTGTGTGTCTGTCTGTGTGTGTATCTGTGTGTTGAAATGATCCGAGCTGTGACGAAACAACTAGACGGACAGGGATGGCAGGTTGGACTGGAGTGTGTGTGTGTGTGTGTGTGTGTGTGTGTGTGTAAAAGTACTTGAGCTGCAGAGCACAAAAACTATAGAGTTCTTAATTTAAAAGTATAGAAGTTTCAGGATTCAGACACAAACATGAAGCAGAGATGAAAATCCTGAACATGTGAGACTGAAAGAAAGAAAGAAAGAAAGAAAGAAAGAAAGACAGAAGAGGAGAGACGTGGGAAAGAAAGAAGGAAGGAAGGAAGGAAGGAAGGAAGGAAGGAAGGAGGGAAGGAAAGAAAATGAGTTAGCATTTTACCGCTCCCTGTTCCCTCATCTTGAAGCCAATGTGTTTCACGTTAGACGTCTGAAATAAGGTCTGTGGTTAACACGAGCTGAAGAGACTTTCATGTTTTGTTCTACAACATAAGTTACTACCAAACTCATGAGTTTTGATGCTTCTGTGTGTCTATAAAAAGACCATTGCTAACAAGTGGCTAAATAAGACCACAGACCATCATCATGTCGATCACAGCTTTACAGCCTCTGTGTGGTGGTGACGTTGAGTCATGTGACCAGTGTTGTTCCTTTATAACCTAACGTTAGCTTTTTACACTCCCTGTGAGCTTCAGAATTGATTTTAAGATCCTTTTATTGGCTGAGTTGAGCTGACGCACAAGTATAATGACTGACATGTACCCCCCCAGAAATGTAACTACACGTCACAGTGACGCAGACCTCCTGTCTATTTCTGTAAGCTGAAACCATTTCCCTCAGTGGAAACAAAGCTTTTATTTACTTTAATTTCACAGATAAAAAACAATAAATTGTGAAGACAATAAAGCCTCCACAAAAAAAGTATTTTAAGTCATTTATCCTGGCTTAATATGAGCAGAGGAAATCTCTGCTAGCTGCTAGGCTAATTTATACAATGTAAAATGGAAAACTTGTTTAGTATAAGACAGCTGTTGTAAAATGCCATAGACTTGTGCTAATAACGTTAGCATGTTGTATTTGTGGGGAAATGTGTCCAGATAAAGACAAGTGTTTGTCTGTCAGTTCTGCAATTTATAGTGAAGCTGATTTGTGTACTTGTGTTTGAGATTGTCTCTATTAAGCCATGTTTAATGAGTGTTTAATGAGTGTTTAATGTGTGTTTAATATGTGTTTTGAATCAACTAAACTTTACAGCACCTCACAGAAACTCTGCCGCAGACTAGTGTTTTAGAGGTGTAACTGCAGAGTATGTGTATGTAAGTGTAAATGCTCACAATGGTGCAGGGTCTGCAGTCTAAATCCCACGAGGATGAGCCTTTGGCCAAAGTAGAGATCACTCAGGAAAAAAAGTAAAAGTCCAGCATTTAAAATTTTGCTTAACGTTTTGGTTTTACGATTACAATATAATTACACTGTCAAATTACGTCGATTAGAATCTGAATCAGGAATACTTTATTGATCCTCGAAGGAAAACTGTGATTCGTAACGTTACTCCATTATAAAGAACAGAGATTATGAGAAGTGAGAGTATGAAATAAAGGTAGGCTACGTAAATATACAGTAGAAATAAAAATGTGCATTATGCTACAGATATTTAGAATAAAAATATGTTTGCTGCGCTAAGTCTGTAGGTGTGTAAAAAAATTACAGATATGTGCACTATGCTACATTAAACACTTTATAAATGAGTATGTTACATTCAGAAATATAGAATATGTATTATGCTTTAATGTTCACTGCAATATATACATCAATAGAATAAAAACAAGAATAAGAATAAATAAACACCTACAGTTATGTGGATTATATGTTAAATAAATATGCACATTCAGAATGAGAGAATAATAAGTGAGAATAAATGACATTGCTTTGTATTAATAATCTGAATCTGCAGAGTAAAGAAGTACAATATTTCCCTCTGAGATGGTGTGAAATAGAAGTAATAAAATAAGAAAATGGAAATACTGAGTGCAGAACAGAAGTGATGTACCTGAACACGTCCCTGATGTTAAGATGTTAAATGTCAGTCGAACAGTGTGTGTGTGCGTGTCATGTGAAAAATAAAAGATGTGTAAAAACTGTAAAAAAAAAAACAAACAAAAAAAAACAAAAAAAAAACAGTAACAAACCTTATCAGAAGAGTCACAGCGACAAAAGGTTTAGTTTTATGTTTAGAG
Organism: Epinephelus moara; assembly: GCF_006386435.1. Taxonomy (NCBI): domain Eukaryota; kingdom Metazoa; phylum Chordata; class Actinopteri; order Perciformes; family Serranidae; genus Epinephelus; species Epinephelus moara. The sequence goes on from NC_065508.1 coordinate 31,381,816, forward strand.
ACATTTTGTTTGGTTTATAAATGACTTCAGTTCCAGCTCACACCTGTGCTGACCATCACGAGCAGCAGGTGGCGCTCTCACCTGTACAGGTGAACCGTGACTGACCCTGGTGGGTCAGTGTATTGATCTGTGTTTTGGTGAAGACATTTGCAGTGGTGAAGAGGACAAAGCGAATCGTGTATTATTCTGCTGCCGTGTTTGTTGAACTTTCTGTGGACGCCACCGTCGAACTGAGTCACCGTTATAAACCATTTTAACGGAAAGAGTCCGAACTACAAACCGTCTTCAGACACCGGTGAGTGTTTGATACACACATTTTACATCTTACACAAACTTTCAGCTGCTTTTGTATGTTTTTCAAACTCAAATTCTGCTGCTGCGCGACTGTCGCTGCTTTGCCTTGTTTTGTTTGTTCGTTAAATGTGTTACAGATAAAATTTAACCGAACAAAACTTCTCAAACCTAATTACATCTATGTTGAATATATCTCCGCGCTCACGTGTGCACAAGTTTCCTCGATGTAGTGGTTATACCGTTCGCCTCATGTGCGAAAGGTCTTGGTTCGAAACCGGGCGGTAGTGTTTTGAAGTCATAAGTTAACGGCCTTGTTCTTGTTTGTATAATATTTGGATGATAAAAACCGACAAAGAAAAAATGACCTGCATATTCATATCAAGGCTACCTTTGTTTGCGCGCGCACGGATTTGGTTGTGCACGAGTTTCCGTAGTGTAGTGGTTATCACGTTCGCCTCACACGCGAAAGGTCCCCGGTTCGAAACCGGGCGGAAACAGTATTTTCTGAAACTCTTATCTGAGTTTGGAAGGTCGAGAGTAAATAAATGTTCCGAAGATGGTTGTGAATATAGAAACAGCAGGTTAGTTATGGTTGTTAGCTCAGTGTGAAGAGACAATAAGGGACTTCATAATCTAAGAGAGGGCAGGAGATGCAAAATAAGGGTGGCTTGTTCAATCATTTTGTAAGCACTAGGGAAGGGCTTAGGTTTTTCTTTGGGCTAAGGGGACGAGCATACAAATTCTAGCAGCTGTATGTTGTGTTTTAAATACCATCTAAACACTAATGCGGGATTTTTTAAATTCATTGAATCGATGCTCTACCTACACTGTAGGCTCTGCGTCGACGTAGAGGGGGCAGGGGGGTGAATGGTATGCCTCCTTGTTGTTGGCATAAAATAAATCCAGTGATTTATTGTCTCTGATGTGGCAGGAAACATACTGGGTGAAGGTGGGCAGGGTGGTGGATGGACAGGCATGGCTGAAGTCCCCAGAAATCAGAAGGAGGGCCTGAGGGTGTGGGTCTGCAGCCTACTCATGACAGAGTGGAGACTTTGATGAAATATCACTATTTTTTTAATATCAGGTTTGTGTTTGTTTGTTTTTTTCATTTTTTTGTTGTTTTTTTGTGACACTCCCCTCCTCTAACAAATAAAGAACAGTCCCTAGTAGGAACCCAGAATACAATTATAAATCTAAACATGAGCACAATATGGGACCTTTAAAGAGTAACTAAACCCTAAAACCATTTTTTTCAGCTGATAATCATTGTTTCTGGTTGTATAGTAGTGTTACTGACTGATCCTGCTCAAAATCTTGACAGTTTAGTGCAAACTGTTGAAAATCTACATTTTATTTTAAAAATGTGGTATGGAGTGCCCTCTACAGCTTGAAATCTGGTTACTACACTTGAATTTACATTACATTACATTGGAGGCGAATGATTCTTTTTCGAGGCGAATGACGTCACTAACCGTCCACACTAAAGCCTGCCCTCCTCCCTTTACTCCTCCCCTTACTATAAAACCATTCTGTCCGCAGAGAGAGCCGAGCCTCGGGGGGGTGTATGTGCGGCCGGGCCGCGAGGGAGGGAGGGGTGGATGGATGCGGTGGGCTGCTGCTCTGAGCCCAGGCTCCCAGAGAGGGAGAAATAGAACCGGCCGCCTTCCCTTCTGCCCATGTGACACAGTTAGGGGCGGTTTTCCAAGCCACCATCGGCACAATGAAAATAAGTCGAAGTGTGGAGCGGAGGAGAGGGACCTCTCTCCCCGCAGCGAGGGACAATCTTAACTCCGCCCCCTTCCTCAGCCGCTCGCCTGTCTCACCCCCCCCCCCCTCTCCTTCCCTCAGCTCCGCCTATCTTTTCTGAACTTTTTGAAATCAAGCTGTGGGCGGAGTAATGCCCAGAGAGGGGGGTTTAGTTCCCCTTTAAAGAAAACATGTCTTTCAAACCTGTTGGTGGGTTTTAGTGTTCAGATGGTATTTAAAATAAAAATACAACTGTTGAATTTGTATGCCCCTCCCCTTAGCCCAAATAAAAACCTGAGCTCTTTCCTAGCACTTAAAAAAATATTTGATGTGCCACCCGTATTTTGCATCTCCTGCCCTCTCTTAAATAATGAACAGTCCCTTGTTGAGGTTTTATTGTCTCTTCACACTGAGCTGACAACCATTACTTCACTTCTGTTTCTTCATTCCGTCCCATCTTCTGAATATTTCTCTTCTCTCGACCTACCAAACTCAGAAAATACTGTTTCCGCCCGGTTTCGAACCGGGGACCTTTCGCGTGTGAGGCGAACGTGATAACCACTACACTACGGAAACTTATGCACATTGTAGCTCGTGCAGGCGTACACAAGCGTAGCCTAGATGTGAATGTATAAGTCAAATATAGTTGTTGTTACAGTATATTCCGAGGCAGAGGCCGCGACCTTAAGGTTTCAAAATACTGTTTCTGCCCGGTTTCGAACCGGGGACCTTTCGCGTGTTAGGCGAACGTGATAACCACTACACTACGGAAACCCATGCACATTAGGGACATGCACGCGCAGAAATACGTAGCTAAAATGAAGTCTTTTGTGAAGTGAAGATTTTATCTGGTCAAGACAGAAATAGTAAAACACATTAGGACTTTAATAAAGTGAGTAAGCTCAGCTTCAGGTGAAAATAAAACCTTAATAAACGTCTGTACCGGCACAGAAACAAGGTACCACCCGGTTTGGAACCGGGGACTTGGACATGTTGGCGGAAATAGTAAACTTTTATCCTCTTTAACTGTTTCCATTCATTCTCTAGGGCAGCTCTTATCACTAAGACTGTAATATATGTTTTGGCCACAAGCGAGATTTTAAAACTGTAAAACTGTTTTAAAGTTGAAGTTTTGTGGTGTTAGCTCTGACAGCTTCTGACTCGGTTTGTCCTTAGCTAACGTTGCTAACGTTGGTACATAAAGGTTGTATGTAACATCATGTCAGCGTTAACGTTAGCTGATTGTATATTTTAATTTAGTAAATAAATATTACAGCATACAATATGTCTATTTTATCTCCTACATGTAAGACAGAAGTTTATTTGAGGTGGTGTAAGTATCCTTTACTGCAGTAAATGTACAAACACTACACTGTGACAATACTCAGTCCTGAATCTAAAACGAAGTTAGGGACTGTTCTTTACTTATCAGATCCTCAAAGCTTCAAATATTCTTCCTTAGGCCTCCCTGAGTGCAAGATGTACATTAGCCCTTCTGCGGACGGAGATGTGGGGCATTTCTTTCACGGGATGTTTTTTCTCTGGCTCCAAATGGTCTGTGTTGTCTTCCTGTTCTGAGAGGTCTGCACTGTCTTCCTGTACATTGTTATGCTGGGCCAAGAATGTCTCAGCCACTTCCATTCAAAATTCAAGAAATTGCATGATGCCCTTTCTTGGTGTGCCGCGTACTGTGTGGTCTTGGCGGTACAGTAGCCAGCTGTTGGCCAGAGCATCATCTGTGAAGTGCATGAGCATCCGAAGCGTCCACTTCTTGGTACAGACGCTCATCCTGTAGTAACTGATCATCCTGTCTATGATGTCATCCGCACCCATCTTGTTGCTGTATTCACGGACAACACTTGGTGGTCTGATAGTCACATATCGTTTCTGTTTCTTGTCCCATTGCTGGCAGGTGTCTTCAGGCTGTGCATCATGAGCAACAGACAGCATCAATACTGCTTTGTTGTTCCCGTCTTCAGTGGTAACTTGTGCTGAGGGGCCTCTTCCATCCTGTTTCATTGTTTTGTCACTTGGCAGCTTCTGTACTGCTTCAGAAACCCGATTCTTCATAACTGTACCAGTCAGGTACACCTGCTTCTCCATCATTCGATTCACAGCTTTGATGGATGTGAAGAATCGGTCGCAGTCCATCTTTGTACCAGGACGGAGAGTTTCAGAGAGATGATCAATGACCAAGCCCCCCAAACCCAGTTCCCCTGGTTCCTGGACCTGCGCAGTCAGTGCATCTGCATCCTGATATAACTCAAAGTCGAGCATGATGCCTTCCTCTGAAGCACAAACAAATGCCAGCTGGATTTGGCTTCATTGGGAGATATTGTCGATTTGGACAGGCTCCTGTAAATAGTATTATCTGCTCATCAATAGAAATGCACTTGGGTCTTGCCTGAGACCTGCAGCCTTTCAGAATGCGGTCCAGAATTTGTCACACCCCTCAGGTCTTCTGGAATGTCATCATCAATGACTACTAGGGATGGGCATCAATTTTCGATTATCGATGACTGATTGCTAAGGATTTTGATCGATCACAAATAATTTTGCTTGATAGTCGCAGTGTTTCACCTACAATGCTACAGGTCCGGCGAGCTGCCGTGCCTATGAGACCCCCCTCCAGACCTATGCCAGGCAAAAAATCATAAACAGACGGAAGCTCTCATCGCTCTCCAAAGCCTTGGTGGCTTCCCTCGAGGCCTCTGAAAACACTACGCCATTGAAAGACGGAGGTTTCGCTGAAAACTGTAGCCTGTAACCCCTGGCTGGCAAAAGTTGTAAAAACCCAGGGGTGAACTGGGCATGCGCTGCATTCTTCCTCTTTGGCCTGGGGGGTTGAAGCTCAAAACTGGGGCAGCTGCGCTCTCTTTCGGTGACAGTCTGCACTGCACTCTTTTGTTTTCTCTCTCTTGAAATATTCACTTATCAATTAATTGATAATTGCTCCTTAATTTTTTTGTTGATCGAATAATGAATTTTCATCATTTGCCCATCCCTAATGACCACCTTTATTGATTGCCTCAGTTTGAAAAATCTGTCATGTGTGAATCTTTCTGTGATGGCAGGGAATCTTAACGTGTATGGAGTGTGTGTCTGAGTGAAGGAGGCGCTGACCTCAGTAGGTGGATGTTGTTTAATAAATCGAGTTTCTTTTAATCTTGCTGTAAGTAAAAGTCTGATGTCAGCTGTTCTGTCAGCTCCACCTGCAGGTTTTACTCCACCTGTGTTCTTTGTCACCTGTTTTGTTGTTTTGGCCGTGTTCTGGCCTCGTGTTCTTTTACTCTCCCACTAACTGAAGGACTGAAAACATGTCAGCCGTTATGCATGATGTCTTTAAAGGATGGGGCCTGTTAATAACACAGCTTAGATGCACTGCAGGTTAATGTGCCACACCTTTGATTGAGAGGTGGTGTGTGTTACCTGTTCCCAAACACTTCAAAACACTGACTTGCTCCAGTTTAGTGATAGTAGGTGTTTTCAGTGTGGAGCAGCAGAGACGAGAGAGACCGCAGCTAAAGACTGTGAAACATTAACAAACTCTGATCGTGACTTGTTTTTCCAGCCGACAGGTCGAAGCCACCGGCTGCTGTTTCCAGACCAGACAACCCGACGACCCCGACATCAACGTGATTGTTGCTTCTGTGAAAGGTTATTACATTTGTTTTCTTCTCACTTTAAATTTTTAAATCCTCCTGAATGAAATTCAAACTGTTTTTCTTTTAATCCCACAGTGAAGGCTCCACTGCCGGTCCCTCCTCAGCTGCTCACCATCACCCCTCAGCTCAGGATAGAAGAGCACACGCCTAACATGGTGACACAAAGTATGTCGTCTTCTTATAGCAGCAGTCAGGTTTCTAGTCTTCGACCTGGAAAAAATCTGTTGAAGTCTGACATGTTAAAATCTCTGCGGTCAAAATATACAGTGAAAATAATTCCCTCTGGTAATATGTGGTCCTAATAACGTGTCCTAACGTTGTCACGCTCTGATCACACCGAACATACTGGGTTGGATTTATGGTAATATTGGCAGAAATGGAATATGATATAAAGTCTGTTTTATTTAATGTATAATCACCTGAAAGTAACCATCATCACCATCATCAACGTTTATATCTACATAGGGAGCAGGTACTTGTCTACAGAGATCACCTTGTCTCTACAGTAGTCCTGAACAGACAAACCAAACACTGACTCTAGTTAGGGACACTGGGTCATGAAACGTGAGCAAAACAAATTTGTGTGTAAATGGTTTGCAGAAGGAAATTTAAGTGTATTCTTGCATTCATCAACGTGTGTTAGTAGCTTCGATCTCTTCGTAGGTACGAACAGAATCTGCACCTGCCTCTGACTGCTCATAGTGCTCGTGTAAATAAGACACTGCACATAAATTTTGCTTGTCATTGTTAGAAATGTTAAATTTCATATTGTGCTCTGTTCACAAGACATAGATGCCATTGAAACATGTAAATTAAACATGACATGAGATTAGAAATAAAACACATTTAGATAAATTAGTTGGCATTTAGCAGATGGAAGCTCCAGATTATGGTTCTTAAAATCGTGAATGAGTTATTTAAATCAACTTCATACACAACTGGAAAACCCTGTTCTGTGAATAAATAAAATAACAAACCAACGTGCCCCTCGTCTCCGCTCTTTACAGGGCATGTGAGCTCTGAAACGCATTTTAGAGTTCTGCGTTGAATCGATGCCGTAGGTTACGGCGTAGGCTCCACGTCCATGTAGAGCCTACGCCGTAACCTATGCCGTAGCCTATGCCGTAGCCTAACATGCACCTCCCCAGAATTGTAACTACGCGTTGCGGTGACGCAGACCTCCAGTCTGTCACTATATATTGACACCATTTCCCTCAGGGTAAACAAAGCTTTTATTTACTTTAATTTCACAGATAAGAAACAATAAATTGTGAAGACAATAAAACCTCCACAAAAATAGCATTTTAAGTCTTATGTGTGATTTATCCTGGCTTCATACGAGCAGAGGAAATCTCCACTAATCTCTAGGCTAATTTATACAATGTAAAATGCCATAGGCTTATGCTAATAACGTTAGCATTTTGTATTTGTTTGGAAAATGTGTTTAGTATAAGACAGTTGTTTTGTCTGTGAATGTTGTGAGTTGTAATGGAGCCAAATTGTGTGCCTTTACCTTTGTTAAATATTGCTGTTGTCCCTGGTTTTATATGAGAAGATGTAAAGATCACTATCCGCTAGGCTAATTTATGCAATGTAAAATGCCATAGGCTTATGCTAATAACGTTAGCATGTTGTATTTGTGGGTAAAATGTGTCCAGATAAAGACAAGTGTTTGTCCGTGAATGCTGCGAGTTATAGTGAAGCTGATTTGTGTACTTGTGTTTGAAATTGTCTCTATTAAAGGCGCTGTATGTAAGAATGTGGCCAAAACGGTTACTGCACTCAAATTCAAAATACTGCCGCGAGTCGTGTCCGCCCCCCCTCCCCTAAAGATTCGAGGTTGCTGGACAGCGGCACGCTGGAGACTGATTTGTTTGCCCACGGGCGGCTGCCGTGNCTCTGTGACATATTAGGAGGATTTTACGACTATTTGCTTTAGATTTCTTACATATAGCTCTTTAAGCCATGTTTAATGTGTGTTTGTGTGTTTTGAATCCACTAAACTTTACAGCACTTCACAGAAACCTCCGCTGCCAACTAGTGTTTTGGAGGTGTAACTGCAGAGTGACACAGACACACCACCACACAAGTATAAATGCTCACAACGGTGTAGGCTACATGTGTAGGCTCTGCGCACAACCATAAATCCCCTTTTAGTTTCAGAGTTGTTGACCCACCCTAACAACACACATGATGGCCAGGTGGGTCAACGACTCACTTGTGACCTCAACGACTCTGTAAGGGTTCACACCAACACAGAGTTTAAAGCCTGCAACTTCACACCAGTCTGTTAGAACTGAAGAAGCGTCTTGGATGAGAGGTTAAACGTCTTCAAGTAACTAAAGCAAGTCCAGTTGCCCGCGATATAACAGTTATGATTCTCCACAGAGTTTTATAAATGAGGCCCCTGGTAGGGGCGGGCGATATGGCACTATGGTAATGTGCACTTCCTGTTTGTCTGTGTCATGCAGCTCCTGTCAGCTGTGAGGTTGGGCGGTGGAGTTGCTCCCAGCAGCAGAGGGTGTGGATGCAGACTGAGATGGTGGCGTTGGGGCTGTGGCCGGGGTCACGTCCGGTATGTCACTTCATGAACATGCTGTCCCTGTGGCGCCATCCACCTCAGCCTGAGCTCATCGACTCCAAGCCGCCCTCGCCAAAGCACTTTCAGCTTCATCCGTTTTTCATCTGGAAGCCGGAGCACAGCGTGATGGAGAGGCTGAGGAACGGCTACATCCTGCCCTGTCTTCACGGCTGTCCCAACCCTCAGGTAGCCTTCTCTAGCGTCGGACGGCCCAGAGTCATCATCGGCACCAGTGGACAGTACTATATTTTAGCCTCGCGGCTCACCTGTGGGGCTTGTCACAAGTGTTGGCATGCCGACGAGCCGCGGTGGCTGGAGAAGCTACCGGAGCGCCTCAGCGGCATTGTGCCGGCTCTCCTGACTCACAAACACGCCGTCTGCAAGTCTGTGATGGACGAGATGAGACGCAGTGGCAGATCGCCAGAGGACATGTCCAAGCAACTGACGGAGGCGCTCCATCTTAAATATGAGCGAGCTCACCTGGCCTACCTGCTGAGTGTGCAGAACGTCAGGGAGGCAGCGGTCCTCACACAGGCTCCGCCTCCATTTGGTGGATACTCTGAAGCTGACGGCTGGTGTGGAGCGTCCGTTTGTCCACACGACCTGCCCGACTGCCCCGTCCGTCCACCGAGGTCGCATCACACCTGCAGGATCCTGCTGTCATCCTGCACCACGTCCGTCACAGCCCTGACTCCACCTGTGGCTCCACCCCAGGAGGAGTCACTGAGCCGGGCCGCAGTGGAGACGATTGTGATCGAGATCCCGGAACAACAAGAACAACAACAAGAACAACAACAACAAGAACAACAACAACAGAAGAAGAAGATGACCAAGAAGTGTTTAGCCTGCGGTCAGCCAAAATCAAGGTAATTATGGAGAAACAAAAAATGACTAAATATCAATAAATATAAAAATGAATAACAAAATAAATGCTAAGATAAATACATGTATAAAAAAATATATAGATAATTATAAATAAATAAATAAGTAAATACAGAGATAAACACATACACATATGAAAAAAAAAGAAGTAAAAGAATAAATACTAAATTAATAAAAAAAAGTATAAATAAATACATAAATAATAAATATGAATAAATAAAAGAATAAATGCTAAGATAAATATCCAAACAAACAAATACATGTATAAATAATATATAAATAAATTTATACAGGGACTAATACTAAAAGAATAAATACTAAAATAAATAATTAAAATTTGGTGATTTAAAAGGATATACATAAATGTTTGATATTAATTTCAACATTTTTGTACACAGACATTTATTCATTTTTGTATATCTGTGTCTGTATATTCATGACTTTTTGGGATCTTAACCTCAGTATAGTTATGTTTTTATTTATTTATTTCCATATATATATAGATTTGTTTCAATATTTTTTTCTTTATTTGTGTATTTATTCAGTTATTCCTGAATTTATTTATACATTTAATTTTTCCAATTTTTTATACATTTATTTCCATCATTTTTCAGCATTTATTTATTTATTACTGTATTTATTTATTTATTTATACATTTATTTATTTATTGATACCTGTGTCATTTCTCATGCTCCGCAGGTATCTTGCAAATGGCTCTTCTGTTCATTTTTTTTACCAGTCAAAAACAGTAAAGTACTTCTACTGCTCCACGAAGGTGTTTAACATGTACGCAGCTGAAGGCCTCACAGACCCTCGGATGACGTTCCAGGACTTTGCAGCATCTCCGTTCTTTGAGCGGGAGCTGGAGGCCGCCAAACGAAGGTCGGCTGAGTGGAGGAAGGTGGCAGAGGAGAGGGCAAAGAGGAGGGCCGCTGTGCAGCTGCCAAAAGGTCGCCAGTGCAGGTTCTGTCACCGGCCTCTAAAGCAGGGCCCTGACAGCCCTCATATCCACACCGGCTTCCCCGGGGTGCCGGGCAAATACATCTACTGCCCCTCCAGAGTGTTCTCCCTGTACAAGGAGCACGGCATGGTGAAAGAGATTAGCTGGAGGGAGTTCCAACTGTCCGAATTCTATAAGACTGAATGGGACAGATGGGTCGCACAGAAGGGGAGGCGACTGTGAATCCACCAAAACCAACCCACCTCACATCACATCTTTTACATGCACACCCGGTTCCCTGTCATACTGGAAGTCTCATCCTGAATATGACCATATTAAGGTAAGAAAAGCATTGCAGAGGAATTACAGATTGCAACCAGCTGAAACTTCTCCTGGTAAGAATTTCCTCAGTGTTCATTGTTCAGGAGGTTTTTACCAGGAGCCAAATTATCCACAGAGGTCTCTTCCTCTCCAAAACAAACAGACCAGCTGATTTAAACCAGTAGAAACACTGAATGCAGACGTTTCACGTTAAAAATCAGTGTTTCTTCAGTTAAGTTTGGCACAGTAGGGGCTGGAGCTGATCTGCAGCTAACGTATGTTGGGCTGGTTCCTCGAATAACTTATCCAGATGTTAAGTCCATTTTTACCGGGAGCTGAAATAACCACAGAGGTCTCCTCCTTCCCAAAACAAACAGACCCACTGATTTAAACCAGTAAAAACACTGATTGTGTTTTTGCGATGCTATTTGGCACAGCAGGGGCTGGAGCCAGTCTGCAGCTAAGGTATGCTCAGCTGTTTCCCCTAATAATGTAAAATACAGATGTTCAGGTCGTTTTAACCAGCAGCTGAATTATCAGTAGAGGTCTCTTCTTCTCTAAAACAAACAGACCAGCTGATTAAAACCAGTAAAAACATGAAAAAAGACATTTCAAGTTAAAAATCTGTGTTTTTCCAGTGAAGTTTGGCAAAGTAGGGACTGGAGCCGATCTGCAGCTAACGTATGCTCAGCTCTAATAAATAAAAAACAAGATGTTCAGGTTCGTTTTTACCAGGAGCTGAATTATCCAAAGAGTTAAAGTTTTCTTTACAGCTGTCTTTAATACGTGAAACACCTGGACTGGTCCTGACCTCTCCAGATCTCTACTTTGCACTTTAGTTTCAGTTTGTTTATTCTTTACATTTATTTTTTTATATAAATGTTTTGGTACTGGGGTATTTTGTTTAAACCAAAACCAAACGTTATTCACATTATAATGATAAACAGTAGAGGAGTACCAATCCAGACATTTAAGAATGTTTATTAATAATTGTTTCATTTGTTAAGTTTTGATTTTGTGTGTTTGAATCTTCAGAATTCAGTGTGTTGTTTTAATAAAACATGTTGAAAGTGTCAGTGTGACTGTCTTTACTCGGTACAGTGTTGACAGAGGAAAATAAATCATGAAACATTTGAGTGGCTGATATGAACATGCAGGGTCATGGAGAACCTGGAAAAGTCATGTTGTGCTTCATGACATCGTTACAGTAGTCCGTTGACACAACGCAGTTGTTAAATAAATCGCAAATTTATGTTGTGCAGCTGCAGACGTAACGTAGATCTAATATGTGTTGATGTGTGACGGTTGTTTCACGTAGGCTACGTTTTTATATGTTCATACCAGCTAGCTGAAATTACAGTGACAGGTAAGTCGGGCAAGAAAAAAAAAAGTAAGTCATTACAGCTCCTTGAAAGTCATGGCAAAGTTTTGAAATTTTGCCCATGAAAATGTGAGGGAAGCCTGAATATGAGTAAAACTGTTGCTAATATTTAGAAAAGTACCCCACCCACTCTCCCTCTGATTGGTTTCTACCTGCCGCCTTCGTTGGTTTGGTTGTTATTATAGGGTCCTAGTTAGGATAAGAATAGGATCGGCCAATCAGAAGCTGAGTTAAGCGGGCGACGCCTTCACCATCTTCAGAAACACATTTGCTTTCAGGACAAAGTTTGGCCGCCAGTGAAGTAGATATATATACAGAGAAGAACAAAAACACGTTTAACCAGCATTTCTGACCAATAGGAGAGTCAGGAGACGCTCTTACCTGTCCAAAAGGACGCATGCGCGTCGTCGCGAGGGCGTGGACGGGTCCATAAGGACTGACTCTGAATCAGTGCATTGGTCTGTGTACTGCTGAAAATGTCTGCAGCACTGAGGCGGACAGTGCGGCTCGTGGATCATTCTGCAGCCGTGATTGTTGAACTTTCAGTGGACCTGAGTCACCGTCACAAACCATGTTAACGGAAGGAGACCGAACTATAAACCGGTGAGTGTTTGGTACGCACATTTTACCTGTTACACCAACTTCCATCTGCTTTTGGACTGATGTTCTGCTGCTGCGCGACTGTCGCTGCTTCGCCTCGTCGAAGTTTGTCCGTTTAATGTGTTGCAGATAACATTTAACCGAGCAAAACTTCACAAACCCAATTACATCTATGTTAAATATCCCTCCGCGCTCGCGCTCACGTGCCACCGTGCACGAGTTTCCGTAGTGTAGTGGTTATCACGTTCGCCTCACGCGAAAGGTCCACGGTTCGAAACCGGGCGGAAACAGTATTTCTAGCATTTACTCTGATCCGCCTTATTCAGAAGCGTCAAAGTAACGTTATGACGTTATCAAATATGCCTACAGACGTTTCCGCCGGTATGAAAATACTGTTTCCGCCCGGTTTCGAACCGGGGACCTTTCGCGTGTTAGGCGAACGTGATAACCACTACACTACGGAAACTAATTTCATTATGTCATCATGACTCATTCTATCAAAGGTTCTTCTTGGTAGGAGAGGGAAGACATTTTCCCACAGGCTAGTTCTTTTCGGTTTCGGTTTGTGGTCGCCACTAACACGAATTATAACGTGACTGAGTATTTTAACGGACATCCAGTCTTCATGTAGAGCCATGTCTTCACAATAAGTGAAATAAGTGTTTTTATTCATTTTGTGATTTCATGGTAGTTTCCGTAGTGTAGTGGTTATCACGTTCGCCTCACACGCGAAAGGTCCCCGGTTCGAAACCGGGCGGAAACATATCGTTTTAGTGACAGCAAATCAAACTACAAACGGTTATTGTTAATGTGTTTCCGCCTTTATTTTGAAATGGACAGACAATGACACTGTCACAACGTCATTTTATAGAATCCTTCCCGACCTCTTTTTCTCACTGTTGAACCAGTGCAACAGCGCCAATGGTCCACTGAGTCTATATAATGGTCAAAAAGGGTACTGCAGGTGTAGTACTTGTCGCATTCCTCGTTAGTATAGTGGTGAGTATCCCCGCCTGTCACGCGGGAGACCGGGGTTCGATTCCCCGACGGGGAGGCACATCCTTTTTTATTTGCCCCACACACTGTAATGCACAGATTCTTCTTAGTTGTTTTAAGACATGTTTTAAATTAAATTCTCCTCTTAAATTATAACCCCCACCCCCCAGAACTCGTGTTCTGAATGTCAGCTGTGAATCTATTACTACACCCAGATATTCAAACTCATGTACTAGTGATAATCTTCTCCCTGCTGCTATAACGTCTTGATCTGGAACTCTATTTACAGACAGTTTTACTGTTTTACTTTTTATATGGTTTGCTTAGTAGTGACAAGGATATAAAACGAAGCTCTATAAGACATAAGTCAAACAGCTGTTGACTGATGGCAAACTACACCTCATGGCTCTGTTAGTATGAACTTCTTTTCATTCTTTAATGTATTTTAAAACAATCTAAATACTGCTGCCACTGGGTGAACATAAATACAGGCCTGAATATTATCTCATACTGTAACTGTGGGGCCTTATGAATTACATGTGTCAATATTATGCAGATTTTTTGTTGACATCAAATTCTAGCAACCATAAAGGTCTTCGTTTAGCTTCAAACAGCGTCCTCAGCGACAGTTTAAGATAAAAATTGAACTTGTTATGACATCCAGCGGCACAAGAAGACATTTTATTCTGGGTATCTCAAATGTTTCTTATCAGTGTCTGCTGTTTATCTGCCACCAGTGTGCGCACACTGCTGCGACGTAACTGAAAGGTCCACTAAAAACTGGTCTGTTCTCAGCTTCCTGTAGTAGAAGTAGTGGCTCATGTCTGCAGTGTTGGGTAAGGGTTACTTTAAAAGTAATCAAAGTACGTTACTGAATTACTTTTTTAAAAAAGTAACCAGTTACTTTACTGTGTTAATCTCTGAGTAAAGTAACTCAGTTACTTTAAAAGTACTTCCAACATTACTCCCTGAGAAAAGTAACTCAAGCACTTTTAACGTACTTTTGAGTATTCTACATTTCCTATTGGGCAATGGACCACAGGGCGCTAAGCCTACATTTTTTTGGTCTCCAAAATTAAAGTTATGGACCACTTGCCCTTCACTGAGATCCAATTCTCCCATCACAGCCGTCACTTTGACCAGTAGAGACACAGAACGATCTGCTGCCATAGACAACTGCATGACAGCAACACCCCAGCATTTTTAATATTTCCTCTAGGGATGTTACCACACAGAGTAAAAGGGGGAAATGATGGTGTGAAACAGCAGGGGCACTTTGTCAACCCGCTGAGTTAACGTTACTGTCATTAGCATCAAGCTAGCAAACAATGGTACATCCTCACGGTCGGACATAAAGTAATAACATTAACAAATAGCGGCGGGGCTTTTACTCACCACAACTGCAGAGGCTCCCAGCTTCATTTGAAACAAACTACATTATAGACGGTCCGTTATTTATTAATCCCTCTGTGTGTTTATATATTTACTTTTTATCCGCTCCGTTGTCTTTGTAAAGTTAACATATCGCACCGTCATTTCAAACTCAACACTTGTTTCAAATTAAAAGCCCCTTATAACCTCGGCTGAGAGAATCCCTCCATTTTCTAAATAGGCTTTTATTCTGAAACATTTGTCAGAACTTCCTGTGGAAGATACAGTAGCTTGACAGTTTACGTGTGGCGCTTCAAATGTAGCTCCTGCCATCTGCTGACACTTTTAGGTGACTACAACAACATGTCGGCTGGCACATGAACAGACACAGTGACTCAAATAATAGTAAAATAAAAATAGGACAAGAATAACCCGATGACCGGGGATAATTGGTGAGTACCAGCGTGTAGCGTGTACCAGGCATAATGCAAGTCCTCAGTCTGAAATATGTCTGTCAGCGAGTCCTACTCCACCTATTCAGACTCCACCGTAGACAACGGCAACATTTCTTCGACCACGTAACGAGCCACAAGCTCCGTGGCTTCTTTCAGACTGATAGGTTTAATGTTATCTCCGTTGACCAACCGACAGCCGTTGCTGTTTCAGAGCTGAAGGACCAGCGTTCTAAAGATAGGTGTAGAGGATTTTTTTAGTGGCCAGAAGCCCTTCACAGAGAGATGCGGTTCGAATCCCACTGCACCCAGACAAAACTCCCCATATTTGGCTTAAAATATTTTGCTACATTGTGTCTGCATAACACAAATCTACTGCATTTAAAGGAGCTATATGTAAGAAATATAAAGCAAATAGTCGTCAAATCATCCTAATATGTCACAGAGACTAAGGAATAATGTTCATATAAAATACTGATCTCACTGACAACAATAGTACAACCAGAATATTTGCATCTAAAAAAATTTTTTGCAGTCTGCAAATCATGTTTATGTTTTGAATTTGTGTTTTGGCCTGTTGCGCCACCCACCGCTGTCTACCAGTCACGCAGTCAGTAGAGTCTCAGCATCAGTTACAGTTACGACTGAGCTACAGCAGCACGGCAAGCAGCATTTGACAGATTTGTCCTTTAGCCGACTAATAGTCGAATCATGTTGTTTTCCCCCTCATTGATTAATGAGCTCATTTGCGTCAGTTTCCGCTCCAGAGAAAAAAGCTAAAACACCCAAATAAACAAATTTAATTCTTCAGTTTGCATAATAAGATAATAATAATAAAAGCAAAAGGGTTATCATTTTATCTTTATCTTTATTCCTTTCACTTCATCAAGGTTTGATGCTCTAGAAGAGCACAGACGCGCTGCCCAGCCGGGGACAGCCCTCCATTCTGAAACACCGCCGTTCCGAACCACCCCCACTCCGAAACCCCCCCACTCCGAAACTGATTTTTAAGTCCATATCGAGTTTCCTGCATCAAACACTGCCGCCTGCTCTCCGGCCGCAGTCACACAATTCTGAAATTCGTTGTACTACAAAAGCTTGAAATGAACGTTCAACTCATTGTTTTTTATTGAAAATATGTCACTGTCTTCATTTATTATGTATAATTTCGCTAGCAGCAAACACATTTAAAAGGAGACGCTTGTCCATGGTGCTGAAATCCCCACTCCTGGCCGCACTCCCGGCTGCACTGGTCAGACAGACTAGTGATAATAAATAGATAAAAAATCAGAGTCTATCAAGAAAACAATCAGCGGTGAAATTTGTTTCAAGACACTTAAAGGGCCAGTGTGTAAAATGGGTTGAAAACAGTGACATCAGTGGTCAAATTCTAGATTGCAGGGCTCACTCGCTCACCCCTCCCGTCGGGTAAATGACGGTGGCCTCCTAGGGACAAAAAGCCTTGCGCACGACTTTTTCAGGAGTAGGTCTATCTAGCGACGAGGTGAATGTTTATTTAGAAATCTAAACCATGTTACGATATTGTAATGAATCCCTCACGAGCAGGAGACCAGAGGAGCGTTCGGGAAAAAGGCCCGTTTATTTGAGCACTCCAGAAACTCCGGTAACACTCCACTCCGTCCCAAACTCTGACTCTTCTAGTGTAACAGACACACTCCATAACTTTACACACATACTCGTTTACCATACTGAGTGGGGACCCCCCTCCCCCCTCTACTCCACCAATCTCCCGCACACTGACTGACAGCGTAGCCGGTAAACAGAGCTCAGCTGTTTATTTAGCCTAGCAATATCTCCGGACTATAGTAGCTGCAATGGACGACTTTGAACGCGATTTTGAAGAGTTTCTTGTAGCGGACACAGACCCAGAGCCATACCTGTTTGAGCCGGAGCATACAGATGAGGAACTCCATGTGTTTGATGCTGAGCGGGCGAGAAGAG